>NC_090652.1:111241811-111301811 GCF_040937935.1 Hyperolius riggenbachi
TTTTTTAAATAATAATTGGATGAGAAATTAAAAGAACCCCCTCACAAGCGGAGTGATTGTGGAAGTAGGGAACTGTGTAACCCCCCTGTATTCCCCCCCTTCCAATGTTTATTTGGCGCAGCCTGCCTTCCCCCCCATCCTGCTCTGCTTTCCTTTGTGCTAATTCCAGGCGGTACAGCCATTGAGAATCACTCATTATGGAATTACGGGGAAAGTGAGGTCTCGGCTTCACTTAACAATCTCAGAACAAATTGGATGAAAGGGTTGGAAACCAGAAGAGGTCATGAGGGGGGGAGAGAGCGCATTTTGTAAATACCCCTTGAAACAAAGCTAATGCTATAATAATACAGAGCAGTGCACTTCTTTATAATAAACTCCACACCTCCAGAGCCTTAATTACATCCTGGCCTCCTGTTTCTCCTCTCTGTTCCTTCACCTCCTGTAGGCTCAAACCCAGGAGGTCCCAGCACTGAAACCGTTATACTATATATATAATTTTGAGGCCACTTCAACTCCATTGATAACAAGAGGTAATGAAATAACACACATCTACACGTCCGCACTTACAATTACAATGCCATTGTGGCTAAATCCACATGGTGAGGAAGATAAATAAGATTGAATATATATATATATATATATATATATATATATATATATATATATATATATATATATATATATATATAGTTCTGGGGTGGTAACCTTAATTCTTAAGACGGGGCCTAGAAAACAAATAGTCCACTATGAAGAACTTTTTTTGTGATTTTTTTTTTTATTTTATTCCCGTGTTTATAACTTTGTCCTCCCATAATTATGCCCGGCCCTAAGTTCTGTGCTGCGAATTGCTCGCTAGAATCCTCCCGATCCCGAAGCCCCCTTGTTTTCCATAAACATGCAGATGTATACATAATTCATTAGATGTAATAATTCACACGCGAGACATCTGTACGACATTGTAGATGATATCGCTGGCTTCATTTGAAGCACATTACACAAAGGGGATATGGATATGCAAATAGAGATGCCACTGCAAGCAAAATGCGCCTAATTAAAACGCAATTAAAGCGACAGATCTGGGATTATTTAGAGGAGGGTGCGAATTTTCGCGGAGGTGGCAGGGATTTACCTGAACCCTGGACTCCACAAGGTCCAGCCGTAGGGCCAAGGCTTCCCGCATGAAGACGTCTGGGTAGTGGCTCTCGTTGAAGGCTTTCTCCAGCTCCTCGAGCTGCCAGCCGGTGAAGTTGGTCCTGGTTCTTCTCCTCTTGCACCCTGGGCTTTCCTTGTCTGGGTCACCAGAATCTGCAAAGTACAACAACCCCGTCAGCCAACAGTATCTCCATCGCGAAATAAGCCCATTAAAAGTCGCATGTGTCTCTGATCAAAGCCATTTTATGGCCCATCTCCAGATTTGGGAAGCAAATTTTTGAAAACAGGAGGAGAAAAAAAAATCACCCCCTGCGGTCACAACGCCTTCCCGTCCTGGTCTAGATTGGGTTCCCACGCTTGGAAAAAAAAACACCCACGTTAGATACAGTCCTGTGTATGCAGCTCCTGCCTGTCTGTCACCTCACAGGACCTCACCAATAGTGGGGAGCTCACAGTGTATACACAAGGAAGCATCCCCTCAGCATTGTTTATGTACATACTATACAGCAAGTACACAATACAATACACAAACAAGTGCAGAAACAGTATCTGCAAATCAAAACAAAAATCTAAAGGAAACAAAAAAATACTCAACATGAATTTATTTTACATCTGCTTTGTGATGTCTATTACAAGCTTTTGTTTATAGCTGCATTTGTCAACAATTTCCACTGTGTTTTATAAACTAGTTTAAGTTTCAGCTGTACTTAATTAAATGATTTTGTTGTGTTGTGTTGTGTTATGGTGCACTTGTTGTGAGTTGTAACTTGTAAGTTAACGTGATGGGAGGTGAATAATAGTAGGAAAAAGGAAATAAACAGAGTTAATGCATATATGTGTCTGTAGGCATGATGCAGTTTTTGCTGTCCCCAGAAGTATCACAGCTCCCCAGTATTTGCGTTGCTGGTGTTTGGTACAGGCGAATTGTTTGGTTTTCTGACACATAGCGGTTCCTCAGCGCTGTGCACGTGTGCGGGGCGTTTTGTGATGCCGAACACCCCATAAAACGTCATAACAACGCTGGCTCCCATTTGTTTGGGGGGTTCTGGAAGTGGGGTGTGAATGGATAGTTGATACTTGATAAAGGCTTGTTTTCAGTAACCTCTATAGATGTCTGTGCCTGCAGTGTTTTGATCATGTGGTGTTATCTAAAGTTTTTATATTTTATATTCTACAACTCAGAATAACTCTACTTGTAAATGATTTTTCTATATCTTATGTTATATGTCAACTTCACACCATAAGTCACTCCCATGGAATTAAATAGGTGGATTAAGAAATATCAGAGATGTGAATTAAGACATATTAGAGATCCCCTTAATATGAGTTAAATTGATAGTGTTATTATGTTTATTATTTTATTATAGCATTGAACTCTCTACCAGGGCACCCTTGTATATATAGGTACTGCGATCTGCGATTCATTTTATATTCTAGTTCTAGATCTCCCATGTAAAGTGTATTATGTAGGTCTTTGTATAATAATGTCTGCTATAGTTGCTATAGTTCTCCCTCGAACATCAAATTATTACAGCAATAATAATAATAATAATAATAATAATAATAGTGTTATATGGATAAGGACATACAAATAGGTATGTTTGAGTGAATATATAGTTTAGGTAAATATCTAGATATTTCAGATGTATCATTTATGCAAGATTAATTTAGAGTAAGGTTACATAATCAAATATAATCCAATATATCTATGAACATTATTATTATTTTATATTATAGATCACTTATGGAAGGTCTTTATGTCACTTGTGTAAAGTACACTTGCAAGCATTGCACTATGTAAAGCGTGTATGGTACCCAGGGCATTTCTAATGTGTATTTGAGGTACCATGGTGTAGTATATTAAAAAGCTATAAACTAGAGTTACAAACATACATGTGCACAGAACAGATAAGCAGCACATCTTCTGCAGCTCGTGCCCAGGGAAGCCTTAGCTTATAGAGGCACTTACTGATACGAGCATTGTATTATTATTGTGAGCTGCACATCTGGTCCTCCTGGTCCACCACCAGAGCCTCCTCTATAGATAGCAGCAGAGGTGGACAGGCTAGACCGTAGCGTTATGAGCATGAGATAGACATGGAGCATCCACCACCCTCCAGAGCTCACCTGGAGCCCAGCACAGGCATCACGCACACCGCACTCACCTGAGAGCTTGTATTGCTGATTGTCTCCGTTCATGCCACATCCAGAGGGCATCAGAGGAGTGGGGTTGACCACAGAGGCAGTGCAGGAGCCGTTCAGTAATCCGTCTATAGAGAAGGGCATGGCGGTTGCGGACTGCAGCTGGTGGCTGGCTAGCTCGTACACATGGTGGTGGCCCAGAGGGTAGGGGAAGCCCACCATCCCACTCATGGAGCCTCCAAACTGGGCATGAGGATGGTCTAGGATCCTACTGTCCATCATCTCCCTGGATAGAGGTGCCACAGCTGAAGGGCTGCTGCTGCTGCTGCTGGGACCTTAGTAAGCATGCAGTGGCGGTGACCAGTGAGGAGGGGACATGCTACAAACCCAGGATGAGCTTTACTTTATCAACATCAAGCTTCCAATAATTAGCTCAGGCTTGGGGAATTTGGGACCAATAAGAAACCTTAATCGGCCGTGACGTCAGAGACGTGGCTTGCAGGAACCATTTTCCATATCGATTGCTAATTATACCTGACATCCACCTCAATAAACAATATCAGGGCTGTCACAACAAGACAAGGGGGGCTGAGATAAGAACTACATCACAACAAGGGGGAGGGGGATGCCAGGAGAGGAAGGGATAGAGAAGAACTTAATGCATCTGATTGATACCCAGCTAAATACTACACACCCAGGCTAGGGAGAGCCTATCCTCCCTCCCTCCCTCCTCCTCTCCTCCTCCCTCTCTCCTGAGCACTAATAGATTTCACTTTAAACATTTGCAGGCTTGTTGTAGGGATTTTTCACCAGAAATGCTTCTACTCTCTGAACCTTTAAAGTGATGTTGCTCCAATTACAGTGAGACATTGAGCGGCAAATAGACTGATCTAATAATAGGCGTATTCATCATCCCTGCTTTCCAAAGCTGTCACATTGAATTTAAAACTACAAGGCTTCTCATCTACTCAAAGCCAATGCTGAAGTTTTTTTTTTCCTCAGCTACTCTCAATACAGTATTTAAAGATCTCCGACATTATAGTTACACAGAGGTCTTATCTACTGGTTACCACTGGTGGAACATATGTTTAACCCTTATAAGGGAGGGACAGGGGGGGGGGGGCAAGGGGGTTCCACTATGGGAAGGGAGGGGGGACTTTAATTCTGACTTTTACCTATTTCTGAACGTATGGATGACAAAATATTTTCTAAAATTAATTGATGGAACGCCACAAAGAATGCTATGCTGGTACTTTTGAAGCTGATAACCATACTTTACGCTGATAGTCTTAAAATCTCAACACGTTCTTGTGTAATGGTGTTTATTGTTTTTAAAATGCAACTATTAGGCTAGCTGGCAGTGATGAACGGGTTCTTTTGTGTGTTTTTTACCCTATTCCCATAGACATACACAGGAGTTGTTTGTTGACTTTGAACGGACACCCATCCCAAGAAACGGTCACCTTATCCATGTGTCATAAAAGAGTGAAGTTGTTGATTTTAGATTGATATTTCTCTTAATAAAACAAATGAACAATGAACTGGATGCATGACTGTCAGTCAGGCACTTTCAACTTTCTTAGCAAATGTCCCGTGTAAATGCCCCTATAAGCTTTGCCTGGTTGGCACCAACCCCAGAAAGCAGCATCACTGAGTGCTACACAACTGGTCTGGCAAAAGTTCTTCATCTTCTTAGACACCCAAACCCCCAACGAGAGAGGGCTATGCTGTAGGCTCTATAGTCCATATTCATCAGCAGGCTAACTAATAGGTCTGATGCACCATTACATGTGTACTGAATATTGTGGCAGTTGCTACCAGCAACCAGCCAGGCCGCAGCTATTCTGATTGGCTTCTTCAATTAATATATATATATACATATATATATATATATATATATATATATATATATATATATATATATATATATATATATATATATATATATATATATATATATATATATATATATATATACTGTATGTCAGGGCTAATGTGATGTGTTGACTGAGCTGTGGGAAAGGTACCATAGTTGTTCTTGAGATTAATGGGTGCCACAGCTACATCTCAATATCCAGTGATTTCTCATCTTTTATACTTCTCAATTGCTGCTCATTTAATGAATTGTGATTTATGTAATGTGCATCGGGCCATTAATAAACCGTATTTGTCAGAGGTTGAGAAAATAAATGATTATTTTTATTTTTATTTTTTTCAGAAGATAACCAAAAAAAAAAAAAGAGGGATGAAGAGTAAGCTTAAAATCCTATCTTTCTTATATTTCACTTTAAGACATGAAAAGAGTCACAGAAGTGTAAATATTTCAATTACAGAGGGAAGAGGATAAGGAGGTCTGCAGCCTCCCTCTTAGGCTCAGCCTAAAATGTACCCCACTGTTTTGTGTATCCAGGGAGATGGGTTTATTGCTAGGCACAGATATTCCGGGAGATTTCCTCTTATCACCAGATAACCAGAAAATAGATGACCCAGAAGAGGATAGGCAGATAGCGCTGCTCAGGGATAATATAGATAATAAATAATATATCAGAACTTTCCCAGCTCTCCATAATATACTGGAAAGAGGCTTAGATTGCATTTTACTCCTATTTTGGGACCCTGTTTTTCTTAGATCTCAGTAATAAAATAGAGCAAAACTGTTTGTGTGCGGGTGTCATCACATTAGGCTGGCTGTGACACACCTATATTCAAGTGTATACTTGTGACACAGAAAATATCCTATATAGGTTAACACACCAGGGTAAAAAAGTGAGAAAAAGGTATAAAAACACAAACAAAAATGATCTATGTGAAGTAATACAGAATTCAATAAAGACAGGCAGATGCATGTATGTAAGTGTATATGTATTTGTGTGTGTAAGTTTTTAGCCTGTGTGTGTGTGTAAGTGTGTGTGTGTGTGTGTAAGTGTGTTTCTATATGTGTGTCTGTGTGTGTTTGTGTGTGAATATGTATGTGTGTGTTTATGTATTTGTGTGGGTGTAAGTGTGTTTGTGTATGTAAATGTATGTGTGTATATGTATTTGTGTGTGTGTAAGTCTGCTTGTATGTGTTCATATGTATGTGTGTGTTTAAGTATTTGTGTGTGTTTAAGTGTTTGTATATGTATGTGTGTATATTCATGTGTGTATGTGTAAGTGTGTGTTTATGTATGTGTGTATATGCATGTGTATAAGTATGGGTGTGTTGGGTGTTGAAATGTAACATAAAGGGCCATAATTAATGGCAAAAAGCCAAATAAACTACATCAGCTAATCAGACTTCACCATCTACCTTTAAAGCAGTTAAAATGTCATTAGTTGTATGAGACTATAACGGTATATGAACAATGAATATATATATATATATATATATATATATATATATATATATATATATATATATATATATATATATATATATATATATATATATATATATATATATATATATATTCCACGTGTGTACCTCAAGACCAAGCAAGCTGGTGTGGCACCTCTTCCACCATTAGCACACACTGGCCATTGTGCAGAAGGGGGGTTATTTTAGGCTATGGACTTACACAGGGACGCTACTGCCTGGGCATTGAGCTTAGGCTATAGAAGAAGTGGGAGTTTATTGTAAAACCAGAACTAAGGAAACGCTGTTGTATTAATTTTCAGGTCAAGGGGCCAAGGGCCTCACTTTTCAACATAATTTAATTTCTTTCTCAATAAATACTAAATGTAAACTGTGTCCTTTGGACCACATTTTGCCTGTGGCAATAAATGCCTCATTTTCTGTTGGACTTTTCAGGAGAGGAATGCAAGAAGGAACGTGTGGCTGAATACAGAATGGTAATCAAGCCTTAGAGGGAAAAAAAAGAAGAAAAGGAGAGTTTTTTCTCTCTCTCTCCATCTCTCTCCCTCTCTCTTTATTATAAAGAAATTAATTCGACTTTATTTATCCCATTTTCTCGAGCTGACAGAATGTTAATTTGAGTTGAAATTTCTCTCGCCTCTCACTCCCTGACCCCTTGCACCCAGATTGGCGTGTTGTAATAACCTGAATCTTTCAACAGAAGCCTCGATAATTGTTACCTTATTAGCATGCAAATTGTTTAATTAATATTATTATGAAGAAGCATATAATCCGTCCCTCACTTGACCTCGAGTCCACATAGCAACTGCCTTTCTGCATTTCAATGTGTACATTTTTTTTCTTTTTTTTAAATTGACTCTGTTTGAATGTACCAAGCAGCTTTCATATAAGATCTCTTAAATGTTTTTGGAGAGCCTTGTCTTTAAAGGAGAAGGAGCCTTTGATGCAGCCACAGGCTGCTGGTATCTCTTTCTGTGCCTTTCAATCTAAACACAAGTCAGCCACGTCGTTTCATTCTCCCTTTTATTGTTATTTTTTGAACATCAAAATTTAATAATTGCCTCCTTGTCAATTGGGTTTTTTTTCTTCTCCTTCTTCTTCTTCTCTCTCTCTTTAAATGCACCCCCTTGAATCCTGAGTGCTGTTTCAAGCAAACAGACTCGCAGCAGCTCAATGAAAAGCAGCCCTTGACATCAAGTCCTGAGAGACACTGCATTTAAATCCCTTTTTCTGCAGCCGAGTGACATTGTCAGATGCTGCCTTTAATTAACTTGATAATAAGACGTACAAGGCTCGGATTCGGGAAGGCTGCTAGGCGGCTTGTTCCTGCTTTTATCGCAATCTGCTTGTTTTATCTTGCTCGCAGAGAGTCCTCTGCCTGGCTTTTAGCAGTCCTGAAAGTCTGACTTCTATGATTCCATCCTTGTCCCGGACACAGCGCTGCTGGGGAGGGCTGTCTGAGCTGTGAGCTCTGACTGGGGTGTTGCGTCCACTATAGACGACATATACAGGAAGCTTTGGTGTGGATATGTAACACAGTCCAGGAAGGGCAGTGCAGACCTGTCATTTGGGGTTCTACATATCCTCTATACTCATCATAGCCCATACTGAATACTATACAGTAAGCTATGATGTTGATATGTGACCCTTACACAGTCCAGGAAGGGCAGTGCAGACCTGTCATTGGGGTTCTACATCCCCTCTATACTCATAGCCCATACTGAATACTATAAAGTGAGCTATGGTGTGGATATGTGACCCTAACACAGTCCAGGAAGGGCAGTGCAGATCTGTCATTTGGGGTTCTACATCCCCTCTATACTCATAGCCCATACTGAATACTATACAGTGAGCTATGGTGTGGATATGTGACCCTAATGGCCCATACTCACGGGCTACAATTGTCGCCGCAACACGCGGCGTACGCATGTTGTGGCGACAGGTCGCCCGTGAGTATGAGGCGTAACACGGGCGCGCACCCCGAACCGTCGCTCGTCGCTGTTGTCGCCAGGCCATTGGTGCGGTCAATCGCCTGGCGACAGTTGGCACCGCAACTCTGCCGCAACTGTCGCTAGTCCGCGTGGGTATGCGGACTAGCGACAGCAACCAGCAGGGAATACCCTGAGCTTCCGGCGGGGGTAGGAACATCAGTGACAGCTTCCTTCGCATCAGTTGCCAGGTCCCTCCGCTGTGTGTATGCGGAGGGACCTGGCGACGCGCTGTTGCCGGCCTGTCGTGCACACGCTCCCGTGTGCTAGTGACAGGCCACAAATGTAGCCCGTGAGTATTGGGCCATTACACAGTCCAGGAAGGGCAGTGCAGACCTGTCATTGGGGTTCCAGATCCCCTCTATGCTCTTTGGGAGCCCTGTCCCTCTGTCCTTCCTTCCTTCTCATTTGTCCCTCCCTCTTTCTATGTAAATATATATATTTCTCTGCTAAAAAATGTGTTTGATTGACTCTAAACTTTATTCCAATCCTTTAAATTGATATATTATTAATTTTAAAATGTTAATATGTAGGCAAATGAGCCAGAATAGAAAGTACCAGTGTGGTTTGAATTATAAAACAACATATTTTTTATGAACTCTTTATGGTATGCGTGACTAGGGGTGTGATGGGGCGTGATCAGGGGTGTGGCAGGGGCATCGCTTAAATGTCCCTCTTTCTCATCTGAAAAAGTTGGGAGGTATGTATACTCATAGCCCATGCTGAATGTACATGGGGGCACAAACCCATGTAGAGATCTGAACTACACTCATAATATCCAGCAGTGTGGTAATGTGATCTTAGGCCCACAGCACACCAAAAACCTCTAGCAGATCTGCAAAATGCTAGAGGTTTTTGAAGCAGATTTCAGAGCAATTCTAGGCATGTTTTCAACACATGCCAAGAGTTTTTTGTAGCGTTTTTGTGTAGCAGATTTCATATATTGTTACTGTTACTAAACAGCTAGGCCTAGTGCACACCGGAGCGTTTCCGCTGCTGTTTGCGATCTGCTTGCGGGTGCGGATCCGCTAGGGTAATGTATTTCAATGGGCTGGTGCACACCAGAGCGGGAGGCGTTTTGCAGAAACGCATACTCCCGGGCTGCTGCAGATTTTGGATTGCGGATGCGTTTCTGCCTCAATGTTAAGTATAGGAAAACCGCAAACCGCTCTGAAAAACGGCACTTCAGAGCGGGTTTCCAGGCGTTTTTTGTTACAGTAGCTGTTCAGTAACAGCTTTACTGTAACAATACATGAAATCTACTATACCAAAACCGCCACACAAAACCGCAAAACGCTAGCTGAAACGCTGAAAAAGCGTTTCAAAATCTGCTAGCATTTTGCGGATCTGCTAGCGGTTTTTGGTGTGCACTAGGCCCTACTGTAACAAAAAAACGCCTGGAAAACCGCTCTGCTCTAGCGTTTTTTCAGAGCTGTCTTCCACTTTCCTATATTTTAACACTGAGGCAGAAATGCCTCCTAAATCTAAAAAATGCTGCAGCAGCCGAGTTTGCGTTTGTGGAACAAACGACCCGCTGTGGTGTGCACCAGCCCATTGAAATACATTAGCCAAGCGGTTTTCCCCCTGCAAGCGTTTTAAAAAACGCTTCAGAACCGCTCTGGTGTGCACCAGCCCTTATGCACAGTTTGGCCTGAAACACACCAGAGGAGTTTTTCTGAGCGTTTTGAGTTTTTAAATCTGCTGCCAATGTTATCCTATGTGTCTATGCACACTGGAGCAATGAGGTTTTGTAAAAAACCCCATAGCATTACATTGGGAAGAGCTTTTAGAGGTTTCAAAACCTCTTCCCAATGTAATGCTATGGGGTTTTTTACAAAACCTCATCGCTCCAGTGTGCACAGACACATAGGATAACCTTAGCAGCAGATTTAAAAACTCAAAACGCTCAGAAAAACTCCTCTGGTGTGTTTCAGGCCTTTGAGAATGGCAATACAGACTTCTAACTGCTTCCTCTGTTTCCAATATTCAGTTAAATCAAATGGAAAAAGAAGTATGGTTATACAGATCTCTATGAACAGCCTATGGGGGGTGCTAGAGATGCTTAGAAGGGGACAACTAACAGGCAGCTAGCTAATACATTGGGCGTGTCCTACACAGAACCCCAGCTAGAGGTCTTCTCTCCACTGCCCTTCCTGGACAGAAGACAGACCTCTAACACTATATACTGTCTAGGAAGGGCAGTGGAGAGAGGACCTCTAGCTGAGGTTCTGTGTCCCCTACATACACACAACACATACTAAAACCTCAGTTGGGTTATGTGGCTTATGCACAGCTTATGTGAACCCTTTCACACTTCCAGCCATGGTCCTGTGTCACACATACAAGCCCTATGGAAAGGGATGTGTAGTTATATGAGCATTCAGAATATGAAGATGTCTAACTGGGGATCTATGGCTCCACCTATATACAATTAAACAATCCAAGAAACAGGTCGCTGCAACCACTGCACCTACTGTGAGCAGAACACCAAAGAGCCAGGAAAGTGCAGTAGATAAGAATTCCGCTGCACCGATCTCAGGATAAAAGTCCAATTTTATTGAGGCAATTGTGGACAAACAGCAATACAGCTCACGCGTATCAGAGCAAACTTATGGCTCCTTAGTCACAGCTCAGCTCAGCTTTGCTGTTTGTCCACAATTGCCTCAATAAAAATTGGACTTATATCCTGAGATCGCTGCAGCGGAATTCTTACCTACTATATATACAATCAAGTCACATGGCAATAGAGGCATGGTTATAGAACCACCACCCAAGAAAAACAGTACATATTTCCAGGTGCAGCCCATTGTCCTGTATACACAAGAAGTTACAGCATAATAAGGTACAATACTCTACTGCTACTATTTTGTCCTGTATAGAACATGAGGAGTAAAGCAAGGGCCATGGCCATATTTCCTATATGCCTAAAGGTGGCCATACACTTAAACATTTGCAGCAGATTCGACCATCAGATAGATTTCTGTCTTATGCCTATCAGGTCGAATCTGACAGGAATGTATCTGATGTTTGCCACACAGTAGGAATCGAATTTCAATATAGATTTCAGAATGAAATCTATTGAAATTCGATTGAAATGCAGTGTTGCACCATTCGATCCAATGCAACCCTATGGGCCATCGATCGGCTAATCTGCTGATCGATCATGCTTTTTGCTGAATCGATTTCTAGCCGATTCGATCAAAACGGTTGAATCGGCCGTCATTAGATGGCTAAAATTGAGCAGTGTATGGGCCCCTTAAGGCTAAGAAGGCCAGTGAAGACCCTAACCTGGGTTCTACGGCATGTCTCCTATATCCATATGAAGCATATGGAGAAAACAGTGTAGGTACAAGATTCCTACTTTGAAAAACATGAGTTCAGACTTCTAAATGGAGACTTGTGTCTTCTATATACAATCAAGTCACATAAAAGATATTGGCCTCAATTCACTAAGATCATGCTGGAGATAATAAGGCAAGAGAAAATTTACCTCCACATAAGAGAGAGTTATCTTATCTCTTCATTCCTTAAGTTACCTCCTCTGTAGTTAATTTACCTCCTCTGTAGTTAATTTACCTCCTCTGTAGTTATTTTCACCTGCAGTTAATAAACAGCCTGTCTTTAACTCTGGAGTTATTTTAAGGATTGAAGAGTTAACTTAAAGACAGAAGAGTTAACTTTAGGTTTGCCTGAGGTAAAATGTTTCCTGAATACTACATGCCTTATCACCATGGTAACAACTCTAGAAGAGTTATTAAAGACAGCAGATAAGCTTAGTGAATTGAGGCCATTATCTTTTATGTGACTTGATTAATATTATTATTATCTTATGTTGTCCCTGCACACAGCTAAAAAGAGCAAACCAATAAACAAGCCCAATGGATACATGTTCTATGTAGGGTAGTACAGTTACATGACCACCATATGCAATCTAATGCTAGGTACCCACAATGAAATTTTCTGGTAGATTTACTGCCAGATCAATTATTTCCAACATGTTCAATCTGATTTCCGATCGATTTTTCAAACAATTCTTCGTAGAAGAGGAAGGAAAAATTGTTTGAAAAATCGATCATAAGTCAGATTCACATGTTGGAAATAATCGATCTGGCAGAAAATTGCATCGTGTGTACCTAGCATAAGAAGGGCAGTAAATGTCTCTGAAATTCAATGTCCCTTGAACACACAGATTATATGGAACATATAGTGTTGTTACCTGACCCCTACATCGTACATGAGAAGGGCAGGGCAGACTTCTGCTTAGTGACCTCAGTCCTATAAGAAGTCAGGCCATATAGAAAATATTGTATGGTTGTGTTTCTTCTATACATTACATCAAGAGAGGTATTTCAAACTTCCTTATAGAAGGCAGTACCACTGGTACACTTAAAGTAGTCTGAAACTCTGACATAACATTCAATAAAAATGTGTTTTTCTTTTTATTATTCATACAGTTATCATATATGCTTTTGTGCATAAGTAATATTGTCTGTCTACAAATCACACGTTTCCAAAGTGTAGTTACACACACATGTATCAACATTGGAATGTAAACAAACACACTGTTATCTCCAGTTTGGATGCGGAGTTGAAGCTGAATAGCGGGACAAAGTGCTTTGTTTAACCATTTCAGTGAGGTTCTGCTAAAAAAAATCTGGGATAGTAGCTTTAAAGAGACTCTGTAACATTCAAAAGATCCCCTGGGGGGTACTCACCTCGGGTGGGGGAAGCCTCCGGATCCTAATGAGGCTTCCCACGCCGTCCTCTGTCCCACGGGGGTCTCGCCGCAGCCCTCCGAACAGCCGGCGACTGTGCCGACTGTCATTTCAATATTTACCTTTGCTGGCTCCAGCGGGGGCGCTGTGGCGGCTTTCCATTCCGAACTACACGGAAATACCCGATCTCATTCGGGTCCGCTCTACTGCGCAGGCGCAGGAAACTTGCGCCTGCGCAGTAGAGCGGACCCGACGGCGATCGGGTATTTCCGTATAGTTCGGAGCCGACAGCCGTCAGAGCGCCTGCGCAGGAGCCAGGAAGGTAAATATTGACGTCACCGCTGCCCGGACTCCACGGAGGGCTGCAGCGAGACCCCTGACGGATGGAGGACGGCGTGGGAAGCCTCATTAGGATCCGGAGGCTTCCCCCACCCGAGGTTAGTACCCCCCAGGGGATCTTTTCATGTTACAGTTCCTCTTTAAAGCTGTGAGGAATCTTTTAGAGCAAAGTAGAAATGCTGACTTTCAGACCACTTTAAAGAGACACTAAAGCAAAAAGAAAATTATGATATAATGAATTGGTTGTGTAGTACGGATAATTACTCGAACATTAGTAGCAAAGAATATATTCTCAAATTTTTATTTTCAGTTATATCGTTTTTTTTTTGTTTTTTTTTCATAACATTGCATCATTCTCTAATATTTGCAGTTTACACACTACTCAGCATTCTAAATGATTTTACAAAGCAGGCTAGCGAACTTTTAAACTGTCCTCTGCAGGAAAAAAAACAATACAGTGTCAGACACTTACAATTCATTATCTCATAAGTTTATTTTCGCTTCAGGTTTGCTTTAAATCTGTCAAATGATTCTCGTTATTAACTTGTACATTTTGTTCAATATGCCACCTCTTGGTCTTGAGCGATTCCATACTGCTTGACAAAGGGTCCTAGTGACCCAAAATGGACTTGATCCTTCGCATATTTTCACATATTTGAAGTGGCACTACTGTATTTACATTTCTTATACAGTATACTGGATTGAGGAATTTTGCACGGTGTCAATAGAACTTACACATACGGATCAATAAATTGCCATTTCTACATTATATACCCTAAGGTGTACCAGTTTCTTGACCATAGTACTTCCATGCACAGCATATAAAAAGGGCTGCAGACTTTTAAAGGGTACCTAAACTGAGAAGGATATGGATTTTTCCTTTTAAAATAATACCAGTTGCCTGATTCTCCTGCTGATCCTGTGTCTCTAATACTTTTAGCCACAGCCCCTCAACAAGCATGCAGATCAGGTGCTCTGGCTGAAGTCAGACTGGATTAGCTGCATGCTTGTTTAACCACTTTCCCCACCACTACAGTATATCTACGTCAGCTGTGGCACCCTCCAAGCCACAGCGACGTAGATATACTGACCTGGCTGCAGCCCTGCTGTGCACGGTCGGGTGCGCTTCAGAGCGCACCCTCCGGCACTGTCAGCTGCAATACTAATTGGTGGAAGGGAACATATTCCCTTTTGGCCAATTAGTCCACCCCCCTCCCATGAATGATCGCTGCAGTAGTGAACTTCATCGATCCTTTATCTGTCCCCCTCGGCGCACAAATAGTAAAAAAAATCATCCAGCAAGCAGCCTCACTCACCTACCTCGTTCCTCCGACGATCCTGAAGCCTGATCCTCCAATCACCGCTCTGCATTCAGACGCATATTGCCAGAAACCCGGGTCCCGGCTTGATGACGTCATCAAGCCGGGACCCGGGTTACCGGCAATATGCGGCTGACTGCAGAGCGGAGAACAGAGGATTGGGCTTCAGGACAGTCGCAGGAATGAGGTAGGTGAGTGAGGCTGCTTGCTGTTGGATTTTTTTTAGGATTTCTGCACGGAGGGGGCTGCCTCATGGGGGGGGGGGGATCTGGCTATCGATCCTGGGGGGTGGGGGTAGGATAAATAAAAGGGGGTTACATATTTGTTGGGGGGCATCTAATTGACTAAGGGGAGGGGGGAATTTACTAATTTGGTGCATCTGGGCAACTGGGGGGGGGCAGTAATCATATACTGGGGGCACATTTGGCTATAATGGGGGGGCAGCACTAATCCTGGGGGTACATCTGGCCATAATGGGGTTAATCCTGATCCGGGGACACATATGGCTATAAAGAGGGGCATTATTCCTGGGGGTCTGTCAATCTATTCTGGGGCTGTCAAACGCAGGGGACACATGTGGCTATGCTAGGGGGGCTGATATTGGGGACACATCTGACTATACTGGGGGAGGCGGTGATACTGGGGACACATCTGGATATCTATACTGGGGCAACTTTAACTGGCGGCACAGTTTTTATGTCAATCGCACTTTTTATTTCCAAACAGGAATTGGTCAAAATTGAGAAACAATGCATTTTTTAAAAATGTTCCCACTTTTTCCCCATTAAAATGCATAGAGAGGAACATTTTACTTTGTACCAAATACCCCCAATGAAAGCTTAGTTTGTCTTGAAAAAAACGATATATAGATAATTTAAGTGGCACGAGTACAGATGAAGTTATTGCTGATTAAAAAGGGACACAGCTAAAGTGTCAAAACTGCTCTGGTCAATAAGGGGAAAACAAGGTCTGGAAGCGAAGTGGTTAAGGTTTGTGATTCCGCCCCTATTGCAGCCAAAGAGGTCAGCAGGGCTGCCAAGCAACTGGTATTGTTTAAAAGGAAACATCTGCAACCCTCTCAGTTAAGTAACTATGATTGGCGTTTCTTTTACATGAAAACAAAAATACAGAAACTCAATGGATATATCTTCCCTATATATAGTCTAAAGGTGGCCACACAACATACAGTACAATTAAAAGATCCAATTTTACACCAATTCTATAAAATCGATTGGTTATCCTGAAAAATGGAAAGCTTTTTTTTGTTTATGATCGAGATATCCGATCAAGTTTTCCCATTTTATTTATTTATTTTAGATTGAACATGTTGGAAAATTCAGACCAATTTTATCAAGAATTCTATGGTGTGTGATGGAGAAACAATAACTACAGTATTCGGTACATTTTTCTTGCTATTTTTCTAACCAACCAATTTTTTCAAAATTTACGATCTTTAATCCAAAAATTGAAGCAATCTTGAAAATACGTGTGTGGTACCTCAAAGGTTCTGATCAAAACTTCTTCTGATCAATCAGAAGATTGGATTAGAATGCTTGAACTGAGTCAAAATAAAATTGTATGGTGTGGGGCCACCTGAACAAAGATAGTACATACCTCTATTTGGCTGTTATGTTTCCAGTAAAGATGGCCACACATCATACAATTTTTAAATATCTTTTCAATTTAAGAATTGCAATACATTTTTCGGAGTGATTGTAATGCTGGGAACACACGATATGTTTTTTGCGGTCGATTCTCTGTGCGTTCTATTTGCTATACAATTCTCTTATCTTCAGCACGTTTTTCTTATCTTTTTTCCATTCATTTCTATGAGACATCGAGCGGAAAAGAATCGAACAGAGAATCGGACATGACGGAATTTTATCTATCGAGGAAATCTATCGGAACGATTCTGCCGCAAAAACGAAATGTGTGTTCCCAGCATAACATTTAAAAAAATCTAACCAATGTACCACACAACACACACATGTGTTCAATACATTTTTCCCCAATTATGAAAATTGGGTGGGGGGGGGGAAAGATTTTTTTTTTTTCGATTTGTTTGGGACAACCAATCCTTTTTATCAAATTGTTGTATAATTGGATTTATTGTATGGTGTGTGGTCACCTTAAGAATGGCAGCAATGTAGGAACGAGCAGTTTTTTGGCCCATACACGGGTTGAGAAGGTCAGTACAGCGTTCTATTGGGGTTCCACATCTCACATATAGAGAAAGGCCCTGTTAGGGGCATAACTACAAATCATGGGGCCCCCCAGCAACATTTTGATGATGCCCTTACAATGCTCACACCCTTTATTTTGCGTACCCCTGGTGACCCTCGCAGCCCGGGGCCCATCTTACTAGGGTCATAAAACAAGTGTGGATATCATCATCTTCAAACCCATAACAAGTGTAGCCACAAACACACCTGTTCTGAAGGATGGGCCCCTTTAGCAGAGGGTGTGAAGTAGCAGTCGCGGCCCCCTCATCGATCTGGGCCCACCTGAGGTCTCCCCTGTAGTTACACCCCTGGGACTGGTTCACACGGCACGGATGGTGAAATTTGCCTTCTTAAAACAGAAGGAAATTTGCAATGATCCAGCTATAAGTGAGCATTTGTGGTTACCCACAATGCACCACTACTGAATATGCAAATTATCTCTTTTCGCCCCTGTAAGCCAGACAAGCATCCAGAACTGGATTTAAAGAGTAACTGTTAGCCCCAAAACTGAAAATGAAATCTCTCTTGCAATCTTTTATTTACTATTTAAATGAGCCAAAAAGGCATTGTAGAAGTTAAAAATCAATATAATTTTTTTACTATGTATCCTTTTACCCCAGCTCCGGACGCAAAGGCGCATAGCAGATACTGCTGAGCATGCATAGCATGCCTAGCTCTGCCCGACCCCCTCTCCCCCCCAGGTCCAGGTGCCGATATATGCTCACTCCAAACAGCTGACCGCTCTGACACGGAGAGAGAGCGGGAGCACTTCCAGCGCAGCCACCGCAGAGCAACCGCCGCCGAGTCACATGTGAGAGATGCACTCTCACATGTGACTCGGCGGCGGCTGCTCTGCGGTGGCTGCGCTGGAAGTGCTCCCGCTCTCTCTCCGCTCTACTTCCCCTCAGACTTAAAGAGAACCAGAGACGTAGTACCCTCATGTATTTTACCATATATATCAATGGAAATGTGACAGTAAACACCTACTCTGCTCTTTGTTTCATTCTTCTCTGCTAAATCTGCCTGTTATCAGCTCTGATAAGAATCCCCGGCTGAGCATTCAGTCTAGCTTTTTCCCGAAGGATTATAGTTGAGTCAGTCTTCTGTTATGTCTTTTCAAGCCCAAGTCTATGCTTTCGTTCTATGTATGCTCATAGCAGGAAAGCAGAGCCAGGAGGGGGCGGGCTTGGGTGCACGGTTAATGCAACGCATCCATCGATCCAGAAAAATTGCTGCAGACCAAAACTTGTGGTCACCGGAAGGAGCAATGTGAACTGATCCTATTGATTAACATGGGATCCATTTACCTCCGTTAGGGTCGGTTCCTTTCAGGTCCACTAAATGGACCATTTTTTTTCCAAGAGCCTTTCGGAAAAGGCAGGATTGTACATGACCCAATATCCATCCTAAGAAGGGATATTCCCCACTGCGGATTTAGACTTCTATTGGTCCCATGTTCCCTACACACATAATGTAAGATCATCGCTGGGCAGTTTCTTCATTCTTATATGTTCCGTGAACAAAGTCTAAGAAACGGTGAACAGACATTTAGTTGGAGGCCAGTTTTACACCTGGCTTGTGCATTACCCCGTTGCATCACACCGAAACACACAAATCGTCAATCATATGACCTTGCGGCAGAGTGCGCCGACAGGATCATATGGATAGCGCCACCCCCCGCAGTCCTCTGCCCAGTTACTGTGTATACTCCTTGCTGGACAGGAAGTGCATCACTGGGATTCCCGCTGCTGTGCCACACCACCGCCAACATGTTTAAAATTCCTGCATCACCCATTGGAATTGCATTGCATTGCCACATAAGTCCGACAGTAATGTGCTACTGAGTTTGCGTTGGCTTGGCGGTGGATTGGGCACTTCTGCAACGTGATGCTGTAAGTGTGATAGGCCCCATTGCCTTGCATTGCTGTCGAGTTACCCTGCGGTATAACAGGGTGACACAAGGCAGGTTTGCAAGGCAAGTGTAAAAGGGACCCAGAATGTTAGATAAACTATACTCAACCTATTAAAGGATCTGGAACTGTAACCAAAATAATATCATGAATAACATTGTCATTTTTTTACAACATTCATTTACAAATAATTAAGTCTGTGTTTGCCCATTGTAAAATCTTTCCTTTCCGTGATTTACTTTCTGAAATTTACCCCAGGTGGCAACATCTTTAGAGCTGTCAGATGATCTCTGCAGAATGTTTGTATACTCAGTGTTCCGGAGCCTGCATAAGTCAGTAAGAACAACAACTGGTCCCCCAGAATTCTGTGGTAGGAGCATCGCGCACAGCTAAACAGCCTAGGCTAAACATAACTGAGACGGGAGGGCTACATACCAATATAGAACAATATATAGATTAAAGAGGAGCTGTCAGCCATACTATGCCAGATAAAAAAAGACATATACAAGTAGATAAATACAAGCTCTACTTACATAATAGATGTATTGCACTGTCCACGTGTTGATTTCAGTGAATTTTATAAAATAGAAAAAAGGTAAATTGAGACAATTCTGTCTGCTGGCAGGGGCCATCTTTAGTCCCTCCAGCTGAAGCCAATGCTGAGGTCACTTCCTCCCTTACTCCCCCTCCTCCCCACAGCAATAGCATTTGCATCTATAGGATCCCCCCAGCCCTGCTACTATATCCGTAGGGATTCCCCCTGCATTGGCTCTCAACCCTGCAGCATCCCCGCTTGTCCTGCAGCATTACAGCACTTAGTGGGGAAGAATAAATGCAGCTCCATCGCCTGGAACCATGTTGAGGCGAGTCTGTGTGCGCTGCATATATTCTTCCCCACAAAGCTCTACAATGCTGCGGGACAGTGCCGTGCGGGGATGCTATAGGGTTGAGTTTAAATGCAGGGAATCCCTGTGGAAATGGTATCAGGGCCGGGGGGTCCCCTTGTATACGGAGGTGCCCACATAATGCGGCGGAGATCATGCTTGTCGGCTGGAGTGCGGGGAGGGGGCGGATGGTGGCAGACTGAGAGGCAGCCAATGAGAGGAGTAGGCGGGAGAATGACACAGACTACAGCCTATCAGGCTGAACTAGCTGTGTTTGTGGAGAAGGGGAGGAAAGTAGAGTAGAACTCCCCACCTCCGCCCCAGCCTGCACTGCTACTTCTCTTTTGCGGCTCAATTCTGCTTACTAGAAGAGCTGGGGACATGAGGATTAATAGCTGCAATAAAAAAGTAAATTTGATTTTGAAATTAGGCATTGCCTTTTCAACATTCATTTTATATGTTCAACAGATAGAAATAAAGAATTTTATTTGGTTTTCATGCCTAACAGTTACTCTTTAAATGTTTCTAAACCTGAAATTAGGAAATTAACGTAAAAGTGGGTGAATAATTTACATGTTTTGTCACTATGGTGCCTTTTTGTGTGAAGTACAGTGTCAGACCGTTTATAAATAGTATTAAGGAGCAGTATAGCATACAAAGCTGATTAATTGCACCCTGCCTCATATCCAATGGCCGGTAAAATCACACGTTTCTAATACTGGTTCCCTCTGCACAAGTGAACAACATGGACTACATGTGAACATCAGTGTCCCATGTACTGACCTCTAGGAAGACGATGCCTGATTCTAACTGGGGTTCTCTGTAATATAGACACAAACAATAGCAACCTGTAATTGAAGTTCATTATACTGTAGACTACTGGTTGGGGTCAAATTACTTTTCTTCTAACATTGTAACTACAAAAGGAATTGCTCACTTCCTGATGGGGCCCTGTGTATCCCTACATAGTACACCATGCAAAGTTTTCAGCGGTATAGGAATAGGAAATGCAGAGGTTGCAACCAGACCAGGCCCCCTGGACCTGAGGAGCCCAAATTAAACATTCCTACCTTCAGTCCAGGGTTGTAACTACAGGGGAACAGTCACTGTGACCGCAAGGGGGCCAAGAGCTTTAATGGGGCCCCAATTACTACTTCCCTCCCCCGATAAAGGATTCCATTCTTCCGATCAGGTGTTTACATGGGTGTGAAGATTAGGATGTATACGCTTGTTTTATGACCCTTGCAAGATAAGCCCCAGGCTGGGAGTGTCACCAGGGGTAGGCAAGGGAAAGGGAGTGAACATTGGAGGGCCCAATCAAAATTTTGCGGGGGGGGGGGGGGGGCATGATTTGTAGTTACACCTCTGCTTCAGCCACTGCAGTAGCTCTTTATTGGCACTGCAGTGGTAATAATCACCTATGTGCTTTGAATTGTGGCAATCATTAACAAACCATCCCTTTCCTCTTCTTACTTCTCAGGTGGGATCTCCTCCGGATAGAAGTCAGTAACTATTAAAGAGAATCTGTACTGTCCGATTTGTACAATAAAAAACATACTAATCGAGTCACTGTGATCTCCTGGATCCCTCTTTGCGGTTTCTGCCGCTCCTTGCAGTGATCCTGGCTTTTAATCGCCAGTTTTAGGCAGTGTTTACAAACAAAAAACATGGCCGCTAACCAGGAAGTGATGTTTATATATATATATATATATATATATATATATATATATATATATATATATATATATATATCATGTTACAGTATACTACAAGTTTTTATTACATAGTGAACTCCAGTCAGGCATCCTCAGTTTCTCAGCTTAAGAAGCCCCCCTCCCTCTCGGACAAGCTGAAATTGATAGCAGAGAGCTGTCTGTGTCTAATAAACAAAGTACACACACAGAGCCTGCAGGGGGCGTGGAGGGGGCATGCATAACTTCTCCCTATCACAGCAGAGGCAGTGCATTTCTCTCTGGCTCGACAAGGCTTGACAAAGAAAAGAAGATTAGATATATTACAGAGACAGTGCAACTAGAAAAGGCTGCAGTAATCCAGACCACATTAAAACAGGTATAGGAACTTATAGGATAGAAGAAATAAGGCTGAACATTTTGTTTCAGAGTCTCTTTAATATAAACAACACTTTCTGGACTACAATTCTACCTCCCTTTCTGCTTGATGTATAACCAGATCACTATAATCTGCAACGCTTTTTCACTGGTTCACACTATGAGCACATTTCTAAGCAACAGCGATTTGAATAGCACTTGCTAATGTAATGCTATGCGTGTGTTCTCACTTGAGCAATGTGATTTAAAAAAAAATAAATCACACATAGCATTACATTAGCAAGCACTTTTCAAATCAGTGGTGCTTAGAAGAGTGCTCATAGTGTGAACCAGCAGTATACTCAGCTGAGTTCAGATTATACATTTCATTTCTCATGCTACTAGTATGGTTAAAGAGGAACTCCAGTGAAAATAATGTAAAAAAAAGTGCTTCATTTTTACATTAATTATATATAAATGATTTAGGCCTCTTTCACACCAAGACGTTGCGTTTTAGGGGACGTTAAGATCGCATAACGTGCCCCTAATGCAACGCTTGGTGGTGTTGAAGTTGGACGTCAGATTGAGCCACGTTATGCGGCTCTTGGTGCGCTGTTTTTGTTCTATCTATACTGATAGAACAGCTGCTCCAGGATAGTAATGGGAAGTCCGGATCTTTTGAAGGATTCGGATGATTCGAATTGGATCATTGAAAAGATCCGGATGTTTGAACCAAATCATTTGAATCATTTTACTAGGGAAGCAGACTGGGGGTGAAATGACTAGCAGGACAAGACTTTCCCTGCACTGTACATTCTGTATGTTCCTGTTTCTTCCAGACAGACATCCACTGTGAACCGAATCGTTCATTGCGATGATCCGGATGATTTGACTCACAAAAAAGATCTGGATCAAATGAATGATTCATTCATGATCCGGACAACACTATGGCCCTGATTCACAAAGCGGTGATAACTCAGTTATCACGCCTAAAAGACTTTAGGCGTGATAAGCCGTGCAAAGCTGAGTTATCACCGATTTGTGCTGCTCTTCGCGCGAAGCTCCCGCGCGCAAAGTTTTGCGCGCGTAGCGCACCGCGCTGCGCGCGCAAAGTCCCATAGGGCTCAATGGACGCTGCGCGCGAAGCACGGTACACTGCGCGCGCAGCGCGGTGCGCTACGCGCGCAAAGCTTTGCGCGCTGGAGATCGCGCGAGTTTCTTCTTATCACGCCTAAACTGAGTTTAGGCGTGATAAAGGGCTTTTCACAGGCGTGCAAACACTTTGCACCGCTTTGTGAATCAAGCCCTATGAGTCCAGGTTACATCACCACAGTGCAGTGAATATTAATTAGCCATGTGGCTAGTCACTGAGCATGTGCAAGCAGTCTAACGCAGCTAAAGCCCAGTATAACGCACAGCATGCTGCACTTTCCCAGAACGTGCAGCGTTACAATGTAACGCAATGTGGGCACTGTGAACAGCCCATTGATTTTTCATTACTGTGCGGTGGGGTGCGTTACAGGATGCTCTAACGTGCACCTGTAACGTCCCACTGTGAAAGCAGTCAGTGTTTGCCCATTGTAACATTTTTCCTCTCCCTGATTTACATTCTGACATTTATCACATGGTGACATTTTTACTGCTGGCAGGTGATGTCAGTGGAAAGAGATGCTGCTTGCTTTTTTGGTAGTTGGAAACAGCTGTAAACAATTATTTCCCACAATGCAATGAGGTTCACAGACAGTAAACTGTCAGGACCATGCTCCTGGCATCACACTGTGGGAGGGGTTTCACCACAATATTAGCCATGCAGACTCTCCTGATTATTCGTTTGAGAAAAGGTAAAGCTTTCTCATGGGAAAGGGGGTATCAGCTACTGATTGGGATGAAGTTCAATTCTTGGTTACGGTTTCTCTTTAAGTCAGCCTGCTAAAGAGATAGCTATGGTGTTATTATCACGTCTTCAGCATGTACGCTGGCTGCAGTTTTACTGAAGACAAGCAGTTTTTTATGTCATTACATGCATTTGCTTGCATAGGTTGGTTTGCACTCAAACTAGTTGCTGATTCCATCTGCAGTGGCTCTGCAGTTCTGGCCAGCTCAGGATTGAATAATTACCATTCACCTGTGTGGGAATCTGCATGTCTGCTCCCATTGGATGACCTCAGTATAAAGATCTGCTTCCTGCAGGGCTCCTCGGGCTATCATAGTTTTAGATCAGTCTGTTACTCTGCCTGGGCCCCCTTCACTCCTAGATCTCGTGTGGACTGCACTGACTCCTGCAAAGGGGTCAGTGAGTCCTAAGTCCTGCTCTTGTTATCAGTAATTGTTACTTTGCTATGCTTGCATCATATATCGGTTAATCGCCAATATATACGCATACTAGCGTGTTTGTTATTTTCCTTGTATTCGTGTTACGTTAATACATCAGTGTCGCTGATATATACGTACTCGAACTGTTTATATCCTGTGTTCAGTCAGTCAGCTTCCAGCACGTTTTGGTAGGTTGTGCGTATCGTGATCACCCGTGCTTAGCTAGTTGAGTCCTGTTCCTGTTACCTTGTGTGGATTACGCTCACTTCTGCGTAGAAGTAGCGAATCCTTCTGAGTCCTGTTCCTGTTACCTTGTGTGGATTGCGCTCACTTCTGCGTAGAAGTAGCAAATCCTTCCTAGTCCTGCTCCAGTTCTTAGTTAGTGTTCCTTGCTTATGTCATATGTCGGTTTATCGCCAATATATACATATGTCAGTTAGTCGTTTGTAGTTCATTGATAGCTGTAATCATAATACGCTAGGAAATCATACCTATTGTATATTTGTGTGTATTATGTCTGCCTTCTTTGACTCTATTTCCCGACTATTCTGTCCTGTCCTTGTGAGGCACGCCACCGCTGCAATCGCATTGGCTGCCTCATTCCAGTCTGTCGTGTTTTGGACGCTTGCTGTCACTTAAGCAGTGACTAGTTAAGCAAGCGTTCATTCTGTTATCTGTCCTGATCTTCTGAGTTCTGGGTTATGCACTCAGCGCTACCTTGCGCTGAGCCACTATAGTGAAAGGATTGTTTGTGGCTGTTCGGATCTACGCCTGCTCTGTGCGCCACATCTCCTGTTGGAGTCAGTCCTCTCCTTCACTAAACTGGGGATATCCTGGTTCCTTGTGCTAGCGTGTGTACCTCCTTCACATCAGAATCCGCATTGTGTGCTGACCGTGGAGAATATACCACCAAGCGTGACATAGGGCAAGCAAGGATTGGAGTAGTTTTGCTTGTGTGTAGCAGAAATTATGGAGTAGCAGGTGAGCAGTTTGATCAGGAGAAAGATTGGTAAGGCTCTTATTTGCTGGTCACAATCATGTGCTAAAACAGGAAGTGATTGCAGCAAATCAGAGCCTCACAAATCAATCACCTGATCTGACTACTCACATGCTTCTCTGTGAGTTCTGCTACACCCGAGCATCCCTTTTAGATTGCACTAGTGCCTGTGGACCACAATGGCCGCCGGTGATTGAGGGTTTATGTGCTGTATAACTAATTGGTGGTGCCCAATACCCTGAGAGGGGCAGGAGTAAGCACACCATCTTTCTTCCACCAAACAAGACATTCTTCAAAATAAGTTTGACATATTACCTTTTTACTGACTTTTTAGTATTTTTCCAATTGAGAAGTGCTTAAAAGTTAGTTTTAGATAAGATTAAAAGTGGTCTCCTGGGAGAAAACTCAGGGAAAAAGTAAATTGGATAAGGCCCATTGTTTGATGCAGTCTTGTTAATGCTCATATGGGGGACTTCCATGTCAATACAATATTGTTGTAAGCCAAATCCGTGCATTTCTGTTATGTTTAAGGTCCGTACACATGCCGGACTGGAGGCAACGAAATCTGTAAATGAACCTCTTTGCATCCAGACCTTGTTTCCCCCTTATGGACCAGAGCAGTTTTGACATTTTAGCTATGTCCCTATTTAATCATCAATAACGTTATCCAACTTATGGCACCTTAATTAAATATATATCGTTTTTTCAAGACTAACTAGGCTTTCATTATATGGCATTTTTTTCCCTTGAACAATATTGTTTTCTACGCTTAGGTGAGTATCTGTTTTTTATTTTTCATTTTTTTCCCTTCAGACTCCCTTTAAGCAGTGATTCATCCTACTATCTTGCTTGATCCAACCATCTTGGCTGATCAGACTGTTCCTCCAGATCTTACCGTCCTGCTTGATCCTATCGCCCTGTCTGATCCTATCATCCTGCCTGATCCTACTGTCCTTCCTGATCCTACCATCCTGTCTGATCCTATCGCCCTATCTGATCCTATCGCCCTGTCTGATCCTATCGCCCTGTCTGATCCTGTCGCCCTGTCTGATCCTGTCGCCCTGTCTGATCCTACCATCCTGCCTGATCCTACCATTCTGTCTGATCCTACCATCCTGCCTGATCCTACCATTCTGTCTGATCATATTCCGTCCTTTCTGATCCTACAGTTCTCCCAGACCGTACTGTTCCTCCAGATGCTACTGTCCTGCCTGATCCCACCATTTTCCCTGATCCTACCATCCTATCTGATCTTACTGTCCTTCCTGATCCTAGCATCATGTCTAATCCCACCATCCTGGATGTATGATCCTCCCATCCTGCTTGATCCTACTGTCCTGTCCGATCCTACCATCCTCCCTGTTCATACTTTCCTGCCTGATTATTACTTCCTGATCCTACTGTCCTCCTTGATCCTACTGCCCTGTCTGATCCTATTTTGTTGTCTAATCCAACTATCCTCCCTGATCTATTTTCCTGTCTGACCCTACCATCCTGCTTAATTGGCCCATTCAGCTTAAAGAGAAACAGTGACCAAGAATTGAACTTCATTCCAATCAGTAGCTGATACCCCCTTTCCCATGAGAAATCTTTTCCTTTTCACAAACGGATCATCAGGAGAGTCTGTATGACTGAGATTGTGGTGAAACCCCTCCCACAGTGTTATATCAGGGCCATGGTCCTGACAGTTTCCTGTCTGTGAACCTCATTGCATAACAGCTGTTTACAGATGGGCCCAACTGCCAAAAAATCAAGCAGCATCTCCTTCCACTGACATCACCTGCCAGTAGTAAAAATGTCACCATGTGGTAAATGTCAGAATGTAAATCAGGGAGAGGAAAGATTTTACTGAGGGCAAACACTGACTAAATCATTTATACATAATTATTGTAAAAATGAAGCACTTTTTTATTACATTATTTTCACTGGAGTTCCTCTTTAAAGTCCCAATTCAGGCACAGATTTTTAAGCCAGTCTACGAACAGCTGGCAGGTACAAGTTTCAACTCCAGCCTAAGTATCAAGACCAGACAAGACACAGAACATAGCAGTAGCAGTGTTAGGGAGTCTCGCCCAAGGTTTTCTCACTAAATAGGTGCTTGCTTACTGAACAGGAAAAGCCGAGATTTGAACCCAGGTCTTCTGTCTCAGAGGCAGAGTCCTAATCCTGTACACTATCCAGCCAGTATCAGTCCATAAACAGCTGGCCACAGGTTTACTTTAACAATGACTACATTTTCTCCAGTACTTTCTCCTAGCAGATAATTTTTCATCTTACCTACAGCCAGGGCCGGCGCTACCATAGAGGCAAAGTAGGCAGCTGCCCCCAGGGCCCCAGAGCTTGTAGGGGCCCCCAGTGGCTACAAGAGGGAAAAAAAATTTCAAATCGGCCTAATAGTTTTTGAGAAAATCGATTTTAAAGTTTCAAAGGAAAAAAAATACACATTTAAAAACCTGCCGACTTTAATGGTTAATAGCAAATCCACCTTAAATGCTAGAACCCCTAAATTTGCAGAATATGTTAAGGAGATCATTAGGAATAAGAGGAAAAAACTAATTTTTCAAAAAGACCTTATAGTTTTTGAGAAAATTGATTTTAAAGTTTCGAAGGAAAAAAGTATACTTTTAAATGCGGTAAATGTCACTTTTAGTAGCAAACCTAACGGTAGTGTAATTTTACATGCATCAAACGAAAGCGCAATAAATTTCCTGACAGGGTTTCCAGGGGGTCCATACGAAGCCGCAGGGATCGCTATACAGCCGCAATATGTTTAGAGTGTGGGAATTTAAAAAAAATAATAATTATGTGAAACTTTTTAACCCCTTGTCCCCCATGCAGGCTGGGATAGCCAGAATGTGGAGCTCCGACCGATTGGGACTTCACACCCTGACTATACCAGCTGCAAAAAAGGTCCCCTAATGCCGATTTTTGTTCCGGGGTATATGTTGGGGGGGCCCCCAGGTTTACTTTGCCCTGGGGCCCCATTGTTGCTTAAACCGGCCCTGCCTACAGCATAGCTATTTAGCACCTAACAACTGAAAAAGTACAAAAAAAAGTAGGTAAAAGTATCTAATAGAACATTGTTTTAAAAATAATCGTGCATAAGTAAGTTGTAAAATCAAAAAAGTAAAACATCTACTGAATGTATTTATAGGTCATCTTCTCCCTAATAAACTACAGCTGCTTGCTCACTCCCAGGTAGCCTGAAACACTTTTACTGTAGTCACATGGGCATGAGGGGGAGGGGAATAATTTATCTGTCAACTGTAGCCACACCTCCCTGCTGACTGATAGCCTACAACAGCTGACAGGCTCTAGGAGGGAGGCACAGCTTCAGATTCACTGAAAGTGGGGTGAGTAAGTATATGGAGATTGCTGAGGAGGAGATGAGAATCTTTAAACTGCAGCACGCAGGTAGTTTCCCTTTTCTTTTCTTTTTCAAACTCATTTTTTAACAAAAGGTTTATGCATAATTAATATCCAATAATGTTCTATTAATGGCATATAAAATTGTGCTGAACTTGGGGTTTAAGCAAACAGCTTTATTTGCTTTGCACTGTGGCGATTTATTGTAGACTTGGCAGACCTATAAGTAATGTAAGTCCAATTACTTACATTTCATAACACAATATCACAGTGGCACTTGGTGCACTTCTGCATCCAAGCTGGGTAATAAAAGGCATACACCTATATTATATGGAAAGCTGTCTTTAGAACGCCATTCAGAATCCTGTATAGCAGCATGATAAGAGTACCACTCAGTACCAAGCTGCAGCTACAAAGCAAATTAAATGTTTGAAGCATATAAAGGCCCGTACCCACCCCGTGATTTTTCCGATGATTTTCCCGATGACCAGCGTTTTTTTGAGCGACGATCTGCGATCTTGTGATGTGGGTTCCGGCTGGGAGCAAATTAGTCTGTACAGAAAACCATGTGTTTTCTGGCATTTGCGTTTCTGCATTTGTTTCTGCATTTGTGTTTTTCTTTTTGCACTTTTGTGTGCATTTTTTATGCATTTCTAAAGAGGAACTGTAGTCAAAATGACATAATGAACAAAAATGCTTATTTTTTTTCACAATATTTATTTATAAATGATTTAGTCATTGTTTGCCCATTGTAAAATCTTTCCTCGCTCTGATTTACTTTTCAACATTTATCACTGGTGGCGACATCTTAAATACTGATGATCTCTGCAGAATGTTCATTTACTGAGAGCTCTAAAGCCAGCAGAAAAGATCTCTGGTCTCTCAAAATGCTCTGGGGGAAATAATTCTGTTTTACGAACAGCCTAGGCTAAGCCTTGGTGGAAGGGTATAGCTAAATACCAATACATAGCAATATATACATATAGGAAGTGTTTCTGGGGCTGAAACCAGGAAAATTACTGTAAAAGTGGGTATCCTGAATAATTACCTGCATTCTACTATATGTCATTATGGTTCCTCCATAAAGTACAACTGAAGTGAGAGGAATGCGGAGGCTGCCATATTTATTTTCCTTTTAAGCAATACCAGTTGACTGGCTATGCTGCTGATCCTCTGCATCTAATACTTTTAGCCATAGACTCTGAACAAGCATGCAGCAGATCAGATGTTTCTGACATTATTGTCAGATCTGATGAGATTAGCTGTATGCTCTTTTCTGGGGTGATTCCGACACTACTGCAGCTGAGGAGATCAGCAGGGCTACCAGGCAACTGGTATTGTTTAAAAGGTAAGAAATATGGCAGCCTCCATATCCCTCTCATTTCAGTTGTCTTTTAAGCAAGGAGCTAAAGCAGGCTTTTTCAACCAGGGTTCCCTGTAACCCCAGGGTTCCTTGAGGACTCTGCAGAGGTTCCTTGGCATTTTACCCCATCGTGGGGGAAGTATAATAGAGCACACTATAATAGGTGGTACTGTAACAAGAAGCACTAAATTGGGGGGTCAGGAGACAGTATAATGAGTGGCAGTGTAATAGGAGATAGTGAAATTAGCAGCCTAACCTACTTAAAGACCATGCCTCCTGAAAAATAAATGTAGGGGTTCCTCGAGACCAAAAAATTGTTTGCAGGGGTTCCTTGAGATCCAAAAGTTATTTACAGGGTTCCTCCAAGGTAAAAAGGTTGAGAAAGGCTGAGCTAAAGCAATGGCAGAAAAACAAATTCAATGTGGCTGATTACTATTTATCTGAGCAGGGTTGGCTGCATGGGGTGGTAGATGCTGTTACAAACATTAGACCATCACCCAGCATGGTCATAAATAGTTGTTTTGTCAACTGTCTTCAAGAGGCTTTCCAGTTTATGTACTTGTACAAACACATCCAACATCAATACAAAGTTTTGGCAAATCAGGTTTCTAGGCCCAGGCACTGTACAAACAGCAGTATCATTTTCAGGAAAGTGAATTGTATGGCTCTAAATTTCATGGTAAAAGTGGTTAAATTAAAGTGTCCCCCAAGGTACATCAGTTCTTGCAATTAATCTTTGAATAGTTTCCCCTTGCTGATAATATGCTTTGAAACATTGCTGAAAACAAGAGTTTTAATAAAAAGGTGATGTTGAATATGTATCATTGAGAGAGTTGAAATTGATTTTTTGACTGTGGTTTATTTACATCCTCTATTCTGTTCGATGTCTTCCGTTTTATGGAGTACAACCCGGGCCTAAGTTGTAACTTGTGCCTGCCCCTTCTTCCCTCATTAAGCTGCTCTTATTGGTCACCATTAGCTGTCACCATCAGTAGTCATGTGATACTGTGGACAGGATTGGGGGGTACCAGTCTACGAACAGCTGGCAGGTACAAGTTTCAACTCCAGCCTAAGTATCAAGACCAGACAAGACACAGAACATAGCAGTAGCAGTGTTAGGGAGTCTCGCCCAAGGTTTTCTCACTAAATCGGTGCTTGCTTACTGAACAGGAAAAGCCGAGATTTGAACCCAGGTCTTCTGTCTCAGAGGCAGAGTCCTAATCCTGTACACTATCCAGCCAGTATCACTCCATAAACAGCTGGCCACAGGTTTACTTTAACAATGACTACATTTTCTCCAGTACTTTCTCCTAGCAGATAATTTTTCATCTTACCTACAGCATAGCTGTTTAGCACCTAACAACTGAAAAAGTACAAAAAAAAGTAGGTAAAAAATTTATATAAATTATCAAACTTAATTTGAGTAATTTGTTGCAAGCTTAAAGAGAAACTCCGACCAAGAATTGAACTTTATCCCAATCAGTAGCTGATACCCCCTTTTACATGAGAAATCTATTCCTTTTCACAAACAGACCATCAGGGGGCGCTGTATGGCTGATATTGTGGTGAAACCCCTCCCACATGAAACAAGAAAAGTACGTACTCTTGGCCGTTTCCTGTCTGTGAACCTTGCGGCATTGTGGGAAATAGCTGTTTACAGCTGTTTCCAACTGCCAAAAAGCATGCAGCAGCTACATCACCTGCCAACAGTAAAAATGTCACCAAGTAATAAATGTCAGAATGTAAATCAGGGATTTAAAAGATTTTACAATGGGCAATCACTGACTAAATCATTTATACATAATTATTGTAAAAATGAAGCACTTTTTTATTACATTATTTTCACAGGAGTTCCTCTTTAAGCAGGAGTTCCTCTTTAATCTAGGGGGGGTGGGGGGGCAAGCGGGTATCTTGCCCCAGGAGGAGTTTGTTGAATTCTTACAAAGGCGGCAAAATGAATGGCAGTTTAGGCGCCAAAACCTGACCTTTAGGCGCCAAAACCTGACCTTGCCCCAGGCGCAAGTTGGTCTTCATCCGTCCCTGTCTTTAAGGCAGGGGTCACACTCAGGGACTTAACTGTTTCCCCTGCAGCCCCCACTACCATGAGGTGACCCCGGGGCTCACAGGGGCCCAGGCCCACCTGTGCGCAAGGGAAGGATTGGCACCCACAAAAGGTTTATTTTTCATATGGTGCAGCAGCTGCGGCTCATTGATTTCCTGGATGTGGCTGGGCAGAAGGTTGCAGAGCACGCAGGTGCTTATAGGCAAAGAAGTTAGTTGCCCGTGCTGTCTCTTGAGTAGTGTTGGGCGAACAGTGTTCGCCACTGTTCGGGTTCTGCAGAACATCACCCTGTTCGGGTGATGTTCGAGTTTGGCCAAACACCATATGGCCGAACAAAGAGCGCATGGCCGAACATTCCCCGAACGTTCGGCTAGCGCTGTGATTGGCCGAACGTGTCACGTGGTTCGGACCCGAACGCGCTCTGATTGGCCGAACGGGTCACGTGGTTCGGGTAAATAAATACCCGATCCACGTCATTTCTCCGCCATTTGTCTGTGGGTTTAGCTTTGGGTAGGCAGGCAGGGTAGTTCTCTCTCCAGCCAGGCTAGCCAGGGTCCCCCGGTCATTGTGTCGCTGCTGGGAATAGTAGTACACCGCTCACCCATACTATATAGCATTGAGTTTACTGCCACTCTGTGTCTCTCTGCTGGGAACAGTAGTACACCGCTCACCCTGTATAGCATTGTGCTCTGTGTCGCTGCTGGGAATAGTAGTACACCGCTCACCCACACTATATAGCATTGTGTTTACTGCCACTCTGTGTGTCTGCTGGGAATAGTAGTACACCGCTCAGCCACACTATATAGCATTGTGTTTACTGCCACTCTGTGTGTCTGCTGGGAATAGTAGTACACCGCTCAGCCACACTATATAGCATTGTGTTTACTGCCACTCTGTGTGTCTGCTGGGAACAGTAGTACACCGCTCACCCTGTATAGCATTGTGCTCTGTGTCGCTGCTGGGAATAGTAGTACACCGCTCACCCACACTATATAGCATTGTGTTTACTGCCACTCTGTGTGTCTGCTGGGAATAGTAGTACACCGCTCAGCCACACTATATAGCATTGTGTTTACTGCCACTCTGTGTGTCTGCTGGGAATAGTAGTACACCGCTCAGCCACACTATATAGCATTGTGTTTACTGCCACTCTGTGTGTCTGCTGGGAACAGTAGTACACCGCTCACCCTGTATAGCATTGTGCTCTGTGTGTCTGCTGGGAATAGTAGTACACCGCTCACCCACACTATATAGCATTGTGTTTACTGCCACTCTGTGTGTCTGCTGGGAATAGTAGTACACCGCTCAGCCACACTATATAGCATTGTGTTTACTGCCACTCTGTGTCTCTGCTGGGAACAGTAGTACACCGCTCACCCACCATTGTATAGCATTGTGCTCTGTGTCGCTGCTGGGATAAGTAGTACACCGCTCACCCGCCACTGTATAGCATTTCTGTACTGCCACTGTACTGCTGCCAGTCAGCGTGTACTTTTACGGATAAGTGAAATTAAGAAGAAATCCTGTGAAAGAGGGAGGGGCAAGGGAAGAGGTGTTCCCCCTGACGGTTCACGTACAGGCCACAGTGGAGCACCGAAGAAAACCCACTCAATACCGCCCATGTTGTCCAGGAAATCAACCCTCACAAATCCAAAAGAACAGGACCAGATAATTAATTGGATGACCTCTCAAGCGTCCAGCAGTGGGTTAAGCAGCACCAGCACATCACGCACGAGGTCCGAGTCCTCAGCCAGTTACAAGGAGCCAGTGGGCACAAAGCTGACACAACCGGCAGCGACACCACGCACACAACTGCCAAATAACCAGTGCGAAGAATTTCCTCAGGACACAATGGGGTATTCGCAGGAGCTATTCCCAGCCCAACAAACTTCCACCTTTCAAAGGTCAATGGAACAGCCAGAAATTTTGTGCCCGGATTCACAACCATTGACTGTGGGAAATGCACCGCGCGCTGAAATGCAAGGTGAGTCCGAGGAGGACTCGGAAACCCAAATCCCAGAGCAAGTTGGGCAGGAGGGGTTTCAATTGCAGGAGGTCGGCCGAGAAGATCTTGAAGATGACGTTGGAGTGTGCTGCGCAGAGGTTGTTGTGGGGAGCTCTACTCCACGGCGGCGGCGGCCCACAATCACATATGACGAGTTTGAGGAGATGGAAGAGGAGGAGGGTATGGACAATGTTGACAGAGACCCAGATTTTGTATGTGAAGGAGAACATCGCCGTCGTAGCAGCAGCACAGATGAGTCTGTTGAAGAACCCACTGCTGTACGAGTTCGCCTTGTGCCACAAGGTAGGCGGCGCGAAATTTCAGGCACCACAAGCGTGGAAGTTCAAGTGAGACAAAAAAGAGGCGCAAACAGAAATCGCCAGCAAGGCAGGTGCTCCAAAGTCTGGCCTTTCTTTGAAGACTGCAGTGAGGATGGTACCATGGTGATTTGCAAGGTGTGCAAGACCCGCCTGAGCAGGGGGAAACATATTAACAACCTCTCCACCACCAGCATGACCCGCCACATGGTATCCAAACATCCCACTCTGTGGCCGCCAGGACAGGGTACCAACAGCAACACTGCCTCCCTTGGGGTCACCAGACTCACCACCAGACCCTCCTCAGCAGCAGCAGTAGCCCAGCCATTGCGTGGTTCACAACAACATTCACAAACATCAGATGACGCTGACACTGTCACTTTCCAGAATAGTGCTCTTGAGGTCTCCCAGTCTTCATCAAACACAACAACCAACAGCCGTTCAGTGTGCAGCCCTACGGTTCAGTTGTCTGTCTCGGAGATGCTTGAGCGCAAGAGGAAATTGCCAGCAAATGACCCCCGGGCCGTGGCACTAACAGCCAGCATAGCCAAGCGTCTGGCCTGCGAAATGCTGCCATATCGAGTGGTGGAGACAAACAGCTTCAAGGGCATGAGGTCAGTGGCCATCCCACGTTACGTGGTTCCCAGCCGCTACCACTTTGCGCGCTCTGCAGTGCCTGAGTTGCATGAGCACGTGGTCAGCAAAATAACCCGAAGCTTGAAGAATGCCGTTGCCTGCAAGGTTCACCTCACCACTGACACCTGGACGAGTGCGTTCGGCCAGGGTCGATACATCTCCCTTACCGCGCACTGGGTGAACCTTGTGGAGCCTGGCAGCGATTCCTCACCTGCTACGGCGCGGGTGTTGCCCACGCCGCAAACAGCTGCACCACCGTCCCTCCCACTGGATAACAACAGCAGCACCTACCTCTCTGACACCTTCTCCTCCAACGCATCTCAAAGCTGTACCTCATCCGGAAACGCTAACCCAGCAGCAGTAGGATCGTGGAAGCAGTGCAGCACAGCTGTTGGCATGCGTCAGCAAGCGTTGCTGAAGCCGATCTGCCTTGGGGATAAGCAGCACACAGGGGAGGAAATTTGGAGGGGAATAAAGGAACAGACGGATTTGTGGCTGGCACCGCTGGACCTGAAACCGGGCATGGTTGTGTGTGATAATGGGAGTAATCTCATTCGCGCTTTAAGGTTGGCTAAGCTGACACACATCCCTTGCCTGGCGCACGTGATGAACCTAGTAGTTCAGCGGTTCCTGAGGACATACCCAGGCGTGGCCGATCTTCTGTTGAAGGTGCGACGAGTGGCCAAACATTGCAGAAATTCCAGTACTGCTTCGGGGGCACTCGCCAAGATGCAGGAGCGCTTCAATCTCCCCCACCATCGCTTGCTGTGTGATGTCCCTACGCGCTGGAATTCTACGCTGCACATGCTAGCCCGCTTTTGCGAGCAGAAGAGTGCAGTGGTCCAGTACATGACGGCGCAGTACCGAGGCGCATCCGGACAGCTGCCAAGCTTCTGTGGATCCGATTGGGCCAACATGTTGGACCTCTGCCAAGTCCTCCAAAATTTTGAGCAATCCACGTTGCTTGTGAGCAGTGACAACTCTTCAGTCAGCATTACCATACCACTGCTGTGTTTACTGAAGAAGTCAATGTTGAAAATCAAGGAAACAGCTGTCATGATGAAACTGGGGGAATCTGAAGGAGAAAACGATCAGCGTGATGGTACCAACATCAGGCCATCCGCTTCAGGAAACGCTGGCCCCAGCAGCTATGACGAAGAAGAGGAGGAGGAACAGCTGGAGTTGGAGCAGGAATTTCATGCCACCACTGACGAGGGCCAGAGCGGTGCACGTTGGACTTCCACAATTCAGCGCGAATGGTCAGCAGAAGCAGACCAGGAAGAAGGTGACGACTATGATGCATCACAACAACTATCACAACGCTCACAAGAGGATGATGAGGATTCTGGCAGGACTCTGGCACACATGGCTCAATTCATGCTAGACTGCATTGAACGCGACCCACGCATTGTGCGCATTCTGGACAACACCAATTACTGGGTTTATACCCTTCTGGATCCACGGTACAAACACAATGTTCCAAAACTGCTTGAAGAAAGAGTCAGACAGGTCAAAATGGAAGAATACCAGCAGGCCCTTGTGGAGACTTTAGAGAGGAGATTGACATCCTCCCCCTCCTCTAGCCAGTTGTACGCCGACAGACTGACTTCCGCAAACCCAGGACGACCAGGAGGGCAGCAAACAACACAAGCCGCAGCTAGTGCCCAAAAGGGAATGGTATCGGCAGTGTGCTTGGAGTGGGAAAATTTTCTGACACCCATGCAGCAGCCCACAGAACAGCAAGCGTGCAGATCCACCTCCAACACCGATCGCCTGGAGAAGATGGTCAAGGACTACATGTCAGATGGCGTAGCTGTGTTGAACAATCCATCTGCACCCTTCAACTATTGGGTATCGAAGCTAGACACCTGGCACGAACTGGCAATGTACGCAATAGAGGTGCTGGCTTGCCCGGCAGCCAGCGTTATGTCGGAACGCTGTTTCAGTGCTGCCGGAGGCATCGTCACAGATCGGCGTATCCGCCTCTCCACAGAAAATGCAGACCGTCTGACTCAAATTAAAATGAATCAATCCTGGATTGGAAACGACTATGCAACACTCCTGGACCCCAACCAAGTAACATGAACAATGACCATCTGTGATGGGTTAGCGTTTCCGGTCCCTGTTTATTGAACCTCTTATCTGTATTACATTTATGACTGCATGGCGGCAAAAAGCATGCTATCCGCACGCTTCTTCTTGTCCTCATGCAAGGCCTGGGTTGTTGTGTCTGAAAGCGTGGCCTTTTCCTCCTGCGCCTCCTCCTGTTCCATCACGTGTGCTGCTGCTGGGTTAGCGTTGCCGGTCCCTGTTTATGGAACCTCTTATCTTTATTACATTTATGACTGCATGGCGGCGAAAAGCATGCTATCCGCACGCTTCTTCTTGTCCTCATGCAAGGCCTGGGTTGTTGTGTCTCAAAGCGTGGCCTTCTCCTCCTGCGCCTCCTCCTGTTCCATCACGTGTGCTGCTGCTGGGTTAGCGTTGCCGGTCCCTGTTTATGGAACCTCTTATCTTTATTACATTTATGACTGCATGGCGGCAAAAAGCATGCTATCCGCACGCTTCTTGTCCTCATGCAAGGCCTGGGTTGTTGTGTCTGAAAGCGTGGCCTTCTCCTCCTGCGCCTCCTCCTGTTCCATCACGTGTGCTGCTGCTGGGTTAGCGTTGCCGGTCCCTGTTTATGGAACCTCTTATCTTTATTACATTTATGACTGCATGGCGGCAAAAAGCATGCTATCCGCACGCTTCTTCTTGTCCTCATGCAAGGCCTGGGTTGTTGTGTCTCAAAGCGTGGCATTCTCCTCCTGCGCCTCCTCCTGTTCCATCACGTGTGCTGCTGCTGGGTTAGCGTTGCCGGTCCCTGTTTATGGAACCTCTTATCTTTATTACATTTATGACTGCATGGCGGCAAAATGCATGCTATCCGCACGCTTCTTCTTGTCCTCATGCAAGGCCTGGGTTGTTGTGTCTGAAAGCCTGGCCTTCTCCTCCTGCGCCTCCTCCTGTTCCATCACGTGTGCTGCTGCTGGGTTAGCGTTGCCCGTCCCTGTTTATGGAACCTCTTATCTTTATTACATTTATGACTGCATGGCGGCAAAAAGCATGCTATCCGCACGCTTCTTCTTGTCCTCATGCAAGGCCTGGGTTGTTGTGTCTGAAAGCGTGGCCTTCTCCTCCTGCGCCTCCTCCTGTTCCATCACGTGTGCTGCTGCTGGGTTAGCGTTGCCGGTCCCTGTTTATGGAACCTCTTATCTTTATTACATTTATGACTGCATGGCGGCAAAAAGCATGCTATCCGCACGCTTCTTCTTGTCCTCATGCAAGGCCTGGGTTGTTGTGTCTCAAAGCGTGGCCTTCTCCTCCTGCGCCTCCTCCTGTTCCATCACGTGTGCTGCTGCTGGGTTAGCGTTGCCCGTCCCTGTTTATGGAACCTCTTATCTTTATTACATTTATGACTGCATGGCGGCAAAAAGCATGCTATCCGCACGCTTCTTCTTGTCCTCATGCAAGGCCTGGGTTGTTGTGTCTCAAAGCGTGGCCTTCTCCTCCTGCGCCTCTTCCTGTTCCATCACGTGTGCTGCTGCTGGGTTAGCGTTGCCGGTCCCTGTTTATGGAACCTCTTATCTTTATTACATTTATGACTGCATGGCGGCAAAAAGCATGCTATCCGCACGCTTCTTCTTGTCCTCATGCAAGGCCTGGGTTGTTGTGTCTCAAAGCGTGGCCTTCTCCTCCTGCGCCTCCTCCTGTTCCATCACGTGTGCTGCTGCTGGGTTAGCGTTGCCGGTCCCTGTTTATGGAACCTCTTATCTTTATTACATTTATGACTGCATGGCGGCAAAAAGCATGCTATCCGCACGCTTCTTGTCCTCATGCAAGGCCTGGGTTGTTGTGTCTGAAAGCGTGGCCTTCTCCTCCTGCGCCTCCTCCTGTTCCATCACGTGTGCTGCTGCTGGGTTAGCGTTGCCGGTCCCTGTTTATGGAACCTCTTATCTTTATTACATTTATGACTGCATGGCGGCAAAAAGCATGCTATCCACATGCTTCTTCTTGTCCTCATGCAAGGCCTGGGTTGTTGTGTCTCAAAGCGTGGCCTTCTCCTCCTGCGCCTCCTCCTGTTCCATCACGTGTGCTGCTGCTGGGTTAGCGTTGCCGGTCCCTGTTTATGGAACCTCTTATCTTTATTACATTTATGACTGCATGGCGGCAAAATGCATGCTACCTGTGCAAAGAGAACAGACATTTCCCGCATTTAAAAGACAGTTTTCCCTTTGAAACTTTAAAATCGATTTTCTCAAAAACTATAAGCTTTTTGCTAAATTCTTTTTCCCTCTTGTACCCACTCCCAAGGTGCACACACCCTGTAAATTTGGGGTATGTAGCTTGTAAGGAGGCTTTACAAAGCACGAAAGTTCGGACCCCAATTGACTTCCATTATGTTCGGAGTTCGGCGCGAACACCCGAACATCGCGGCCATGTTCGGCGAACGTTCGTGAACCCGAACATCCAGGTGTTCGCCCAACACTACTCTTGAGCTGGGCGGTCTGGTGTGGTGACGTAACAATAACCGCCCCCTTCATCATCCATGATGCACCATGATTGTGAGTGTGGGCACAGCAGAACTGCTGCAAGGGACACAGTCACTGAAGTGCCGGGACATTTTTGTTAATCATTATACAACTGTAACACACACAATTGCTCACTACCAGTTCAGGCAATTTCCTACTTCTATCTGGCCAGCAGGGGCCAGTCAGCCAATCAGGTGTACGGTCATACACCCTTTGCCTGCCATACCAATCTAGCAGGATCTGCATAAATTAGCATTCAGGTGGGAGGCTTGGTTGGACGTAATAGTTGATTACATCTTTTACAGCCGGGGGCCCCAGCCTCTCTCACTTGCTGAGGCCCCCAAACCACCATGCAATACCCATAGGGAAATGTGGGCGAGCCCTGGTTCATGAAGTCCCTGGAGGTGAGAGCCAGGGCTCGCCCACATTTCCCTCTGGGTAACGCATGGTGGTTTGGGGGCCCCAGCAAGTGAGAGAGGCTGGGGCCCCCGGCTGTCGTGCGAACCAGTGTTTGTGATTTTAAATTTTTGTTTTGCAGCTTCCAGGATGCGGTTGACAGGTGAGTGGTTAGGGAGGGGACTGTGTGGAAGATGCCTACACGCGGCGGAACCTGTAAAAGATGTAATCAATGATTACGTCCAACCAAGCCTCCCACCTGAATGCTAATTTATGCAGATCCTGCTAGATCGGTATGGCAGGCAAAGGTATCGCATGGTGGTTTGGGGGCCCCAGCAAGTGACAGAGGCTGGGGCCCCCGGCTGTCGTGCGAACCAGTGTTTGTCATTATACAACTGTAACAACTTAAGTTATTATACGTTGTCTACCATTTCTGTATTTTGGACCAATGTCTATAATTTTATGTACACCATTGTCTGTATTTTTATGTACCCATGTTTGTTTTTATGCTGTACAGTGCCACGGAAGGTTCTGTTCTAAGTAGGCAAAATTGGATTAAGCATAGCCTTATCACTAGCGGTGGGGACTAACGGCTCTGGTTCCCAATGACTTAGCTGGGTGCTGGTGAAATGTACTACTTCCCTGTCATCTGGTGTACAAGTGATGACAGCACAGAGCCTGACTCTATCCAGAAACTGTTTTATTGGTTCAGTATAAGAATAAAGCCTTTTTTGAGGAGGGGGGGGGGGGTTAGGAAGCAAAGGAGGAGGCGAAGGAGAAAGAGAAACAGGAGAAGGAAAAGGAGGAGAGAAAGAAAGAAAGTGGAGAAGGAGGAGAAAGAGGAGAAGGATAAAAAATGAAGAGGAAAGAGAACGAGAAGAAGAAGAAGGGTGGGAAGGAAAAGAATACTGGGAAGAAGGAGCAGGGCCGGTTCAAGTAACAATTGGGCCCTAGGGCAAAATTAGCCTGGGGATCCCCCAACAGACACCCCCCAAACCAAAAAGCGTCATTAGAGGCCCTTTGTTGCAGCCAAATTTCCCTCCTGGGCCCCTGAGCTGGCTGCTGACCCTCCCCAATCACCTCCCAACTTAACAGACTCTGCAGAGTCCCTGGGGAGCAACAGTTAAGATGGGGGAGGGACAACTTGGGGGCCCCTACAGGCTCTGGGGCCCTAAGGGAATTGTTAAACGGGGAACGGGGACAAGGGGAGTAAGGAACATAAGTAATTAATATGCATCACCTATCCAGATTTGGATCGAAATCCTGAGCCTTGTTTGTGTCAACAAAAATACCTATGACAAAGGGCTCCTAAGGACACACCGGTGTATGCAAATGTAGAAAACTTTATTAGCTATACATGAAAACGAGACCAATTACACAATAAACAACGGAGCTAAAAGAGCAACAGCGCTGTTGTGATTAAAAACCATAGCTGGACTATATGGTAGCAATATATTGCTTGGTGGACTTCCAACTAACCGACTATCACCGCTCAATTCTGTACTGAACTCTGCTGCTCGACTCATTCATCTCTCCTCTCGCTCTTCCTCTGCTGACCCTCTCTGTCAAGCTCTTCACTGGCTACCAATTAATGAGAGGATTCAGTTCAAACTCTTAACCATAACCTACAAAGCTCTCCACAATCTCTCTCCCCTGTACATCTCCTCACTAGTCTCCAGATACCAACCCAACCGCAATCTCAGATCTGCACACGAGCTTCTTCTATCCTCTTCTACAATTACCTCCTCACATTCACGTGTACAAGACTTCTCACGTGCCTCACCCCTCCTCTGGAATGCCCTTCCACAACACATCCGCCACTCTCCCACCTTTGAAATCTTTAAACGCTCCCTCAAAACCCACCTTTTCCGACAAGCATATTCTCTAGCTTAGGCCATGCACCCACTAAATAACCTAATTACGCACTGCCTGTACATATACTGTATACTTCCCCCACCTCTTGTTTCCACCCCATTCCTTCAGATTGTAAGCTCGCAAGGGCAGGGCTCTCACCCTTTTGTGTCATGGAATGTTATTAATTCAATTGCTTGCACACTGTTAGAAATTTATACATTTTAGTCATCCTGTTAAATCAAATTGTAATCAGCAGTGCTGTATCTTGTATCAGTGTTCATATTTCCATGTATATCATTGTCTGTATCATTATGTATCCCTTGTTTGTTTTCTTACATTGTACAGCGCCACGGAATATGTTGGCGCTTTATAAATAAATAAATAATAATAATAATAATAGCTGCCATACAGTCACCACTGACACACCTCTCCATACACACAAACCAAAGCATTGGGGTACCCCATAAGTAGCATAAAAATAGTCCGTCAGTGAAGAGCCTTGAGCAGTTAACAGATAGCAAAAATAGGGAAGCAACACAAAAGGAGAAGCAAGCGTCAGCAAAGCCTGTTCAGCATCATCCGAATAGACGCAATAAAGTCTCCTTCAGGGCAACCAGCATGCTTCATAACCTTGCACTCCATACTCACGGACTCACAAATGTCCATCAGAGCTGGTGTACTTCACCTGGCTATATTATACCAGCCGCTCAGGCAGGCTGTAAATGCTGTGATCCAATGGGGGCCCCCCGCTGAGGAGTGTGATCCGGCGTGAGATCTAAAAGCTTTGCAGACCCGGTTTGTTCTGCTGGAGAGCCGGTACAGCGCGTGTGCGCATTGTCATCTGGCGCATACGGTTAGCCTCTATTGCGCACCGATTTCTCCTTGGTGTCCGCCAACACAGGCGTCCTGCACAAGGTCCTCTCCTGGTGACCAGGATGCTCCAGCATGAGACGCCAAACCCCACGCGCCGTCACGGAGTTCCCAACGCGTCACCGCCTGGTGGGTTCGGAGGTCAGTGGGCTGGGTGGCAGCAACCAATCGCCTACTAGTTTCACTTGGCGTCACCAAGCTTCATCTGGGGCAATTGCCCATTTTTTCCTATGGTAGCTCCGGCCCTGAGAAGGAGATATAGAAGAAGGAGGAAGAGAAAGAGAAAAAGGAGGAAAATAGAAAAGAGGAGAAGGAGGAGAAAGAGGAGGAGAAGAAGGAAGGGGGAGCGGTAATAGTGCCGGAGTGTGAGAAAGTGTTGGCAGAACTGATGGAGAGGAGATAGCCCTCTCAGGCTAGTGTTTTGCGTAGATAGGGAGAGATTAATGCTGGGAGAGGTTAGTGTTAGGAGTAGTTGTGGGAGGTTAGTGTTAAGAGTAGACAGGGAGAGATTAGTGTTAGGAGTAGTTTGGGGAGGTTAGTGTTGAAGTAGGTGGTGGGAGGTTAGTGTTAGGCATACAGAGGGGAGGTTAGTGTTGGGCATACATAGGGGAGGTTAGTGTTAGTAGATAGGGAGAATTTAGTGTTAGAAGTAGTTGGGGGAGGTTAGTGTTAGGAGTAGTTGGGGGAGGTTAGTGTTAGGAGTAGGTGGTGGGAGGTTAGTGTTAGGAGTAGTTGGGGGAGGTTAGCGTTAGGAGTAGTTGGGGGAGGTTAGTGTTAGGAGTAGTTGGGGGAGGTTAGTGTTAGGAGTAGGTGGTGGGAGGTTAGTGTTAGGAGTAGTTGGGGGAGGTTAGTATTAGGAGTAGGTGGTGGGAGGTTAGTGTTAGGAGTAGACAGGGAGAGATTAGTGTTAGAAGTAGTTGGGGGAGGTTAGTGTTGGGCATACAGAGGGGAGGTTAGTGTTAGGAGTAGACAAGGTTAGGAGTAGACAAGGAGAGATTAGTGTTAGGAGTAGTTTGGGGAGGTTAGTGTTGAAATAGGTTATGGGAGGCTAGTGTCAGGCATACATATGGGAGGGTTAGTGTGACAATAAGGTTACAGAGGGTGATAGTAGAATATCAGTATAATTACCGATATTCTACTATCAGTAATTGGGGATATTAGAATATATGTGCTCAGCTCCTAAATATCCCCATTGGTCTGTGAAGCCATGAATCACTTTAAATGACCAGCAAAGCGGCACAAAACATCAAAAGGGAGGGACTTCCTCCTGGCCCAAAAAGACCTTCGCTTGACACTCTTGACAACAATAATAATTTGCACATTATTCTCCACTGATAATTTGCAAGATTACTTTGGCATGCACAGCCACCTAAAAGCATGCACTTTCCAAGTACCTCCTCATACAAATAGGATTTTGTCATCTACCCCTTGATAAGTCTACATTTATTATTTGCACACTACAATTGTGTACAAGGTATTGCCAGACATTCGCTATTACTTACCCATATTACAGTGGGTTGCAAAAGTATTCGGCCCCCTTAAAGTTTTCTACATTTTGTCACATTACTACCACAAACATGCATCAATTTTATTGGAATTCCACATGAAAGACCAACACAAAGTGGTGTACACATGAGAAGTGGAACGAAAATCATACATGATTCCAAACATTTTTTACAAATAACTGCACCACTGCAAAGTGGTGTGTGCATAACTATTCGGCCCCCTTTGATCTGAGTGCAGTCAGTTGCCTATAGACATTGCCTGATGAGTGCTAATGACTAAATAGAGTGCACCTGTGTGTAATCTAATGTCAGTACAAATACAGCTGCTCTGTGAGGGCCTCAGAGGTTGTCTAAGAGAATATTGGGATCAACAACACCGTGAAGTCCAAAGAACACACAAGACAGGTCAGGGATCAAGTTATTGAGAAATTTAAAGTAGGCTTTTAAGGCTACAAAAAGATTTCCAAAGCCTTGAACATCCCACGGAGCACTGTTCAATCGATCATTCAGAAATGGAAGGAGTATGGCATAACTGTAAACCTACCAAGACAAGGCCATCCACCTAAACTCACAGGCCAAACAAGGAGAGCGCTGATCAGAAATGCAGCCAAGAGGCCCATGGTGACTCTGGACGAGCTGCAGAGATCTACAGCTCAGGTGGGAGACTCTGTCCATAGGACAACTATTAGCCTTGCACTGTACAAAGTTGGCCTTTATGGAAGAGTGGCAAGAAGAAAGGCATTGTTAACAGAAAGCATAAGAAGTTCCGTTTGCAGTTTGCCATAAGCCATGTGGGGGACACAGCAACCATGTGGAAGAAGGTGCTCTGGTCAGATGAGACCAAAATGGAACTTTTTGGCCAAAATGCAAAACGATATGTGTGGCGGAAAACTAACACTGCACATCACTCTGAACACACCATCCCCACTGTCAAATATGGTGGTGGCAGCATCATGCTCGGGGGGTGCATCTCTTCAGCAGGGACAGGGAAGCTGGTCAAAGTTGATGGGAAGATGGATGGAGCCAAATACAGGGCAAACTTGGAAGAAAACCTCTTGGAGACTGCAAAAGACTTGAGACTGGGGCGAAGGTTCACCTTCCAGCAGGACAATGACCCTAAACATAAAGCCAGGGCAACAATGGAATGGTTTAAAACAAAACATATCCATGTGTTAGAATGGCCCAGTCAAAGTCCAGATCTAAATCCAATCGAGAATCTGTGGCAAGATCTGAAAACTGCTGTTCATAAACGCTGTCCATCTAATCTGACTGAGCTGGAGCTGTTTTGCAAAGAAGAATGGGCAAGGATTTCAGTCTCTAGATGTGCAAAGCTGGTAGAGACATACCCTAAAAGACTGGCAGCTGTAATTGCAGCAAAAGGTGGTTCTACAAAGTATTGACTCATAATAATTACGCACACCCCACTTTGCACTTATTATTTTGTAAAAAATGTTTGGAATTATGTATGTTTTTCGTTCCACTTCTCACGTGTACACCACTTTGTATTGGTCTTTCACATGAAATTCCAATAAAATTGATTCATGTTTGTGGCAGTAATATGACAAAATGTGGAAAACTTCAAGGGGGCCGAATACTTTTGCAAGCCACTGTATAGATATACTCATATTAAATACCCATATTTGGTGTTGTTTATATGTGGTTTATTATTTTCGGAATCCCTAAAGAGGAGCTGTTGTGAAAATAACATAATGAATACAATTGCTTATTTTGGTTTTACAATATTTAATGATAAATTATTCAGTCAGTGTTGGTCTATTGTAATATTCTTTTTTTTACATTATGAAATTTATCACAGGTGGCATGTATGGTGCAGCTTGGGGAAATCTTTATTTACTCAAAGTTCCAAAGCCAGTATAAAATATACCTGGTCTCCCAGAATGTTCTAGGACAGCGGTGGCAAACCTATGGCACGCGTGACGGGCCCGGCACGCGTAGCCTAATTTGCTGGCACGCCACCGCTCTTATGAACTGGCCGCAGCGTCTATTAGACGCCGCCGTGCCAGTTCATAGCCCGCAGCCCCGCAGTCTCCCGGGAGGCAGACCAGGGCTACGGCAAGATGGCCGCCGAAGCCCTGTACTGGAGACTATTTGTCTCCAGTACAGGGCTTCGGGCGCCATCTTCCCGTAGCCCTGCACTCTGCCTGTCAGCGGCAGCGCGGGAGACTCAGCTGCAGAAGGAACGTCCGGGGGAGATGCGCGCCAGAGCCCAGCAGAGAGAGAAGACTTCTGTCAGGTGAGTACATTACTTTTTTTGCAGGTGAAATGCGGCCCACTGTGTTATTTTCTGCTAAATGCTATGTTTCCCACATTGTGTTTATTTACTGTGAAATGCTGCCCGCTGCGTTTGTTTTCTGGTGAATTGTGGCTCACTGCGTTTGTTTTCTGGGGAATTGTGGCCCACTGCGTTTGTTTTCTGGTGAAATGCTGCCCACTGCGTTTGTTTTCTGGTGAATTGTGGCCCACTGCGTTTGTTTTCTAGGGAATTGTGGCCCACTGCGTTTGTTTTCTGGTGAATTGTGGCCCACTGCGTTTGTTTTCTGGTGAAATGCTGCCCGCTGCATTTGTTTTCTGGTGAAATGCTGCCCGCTGCGTTTGTTTTCTGGTGAAATGTGGCCCACTGCATTTGTTTTCTGGTGAAATGTGGCCCACTGCGTTTGTTTTCTGGTGAATTGTGGCCCACTGCGTTTATTTTCTGGAGAAATGCTGCCCGTTGTGTTTGTTTTCTGGTGAAATGTGGCCCACTGCGTTTATTTTCTGGTGAAATGCTGCCCGCTGCGTTTGTTTTCTAGTGAAATGTGGCCCACTGCGTCTGTTTTCTGGTGAAATGCTGCCCGCTGCGTTTGTTTTCTGGTGAATTGTGGCCCACTGCGTTTATTTTCTGGTGAAATGCTGCCCACTGCGTTTATTTTCTGGTGAAATGTGGCCCACTACGTCTGTTTTCTGGTGAAATGCTGTCCGCTGCGTTTGTTTTCTGGTGAAATGCTGCCCGCTGCGTTTGTTTTCTGGGGAAATGCTGCCCGTTGCGTTTGTTTTCTGGTGAAATGTGGCCCACTGCGTTTATTTTCTGGAGAAATGCTGCCCGTTTTGTTTGTTTTCTGGTGAAATGTGGCCCATTGCGTTTATTTTCTGGTGAAATGCTGGCCGCTGCGTTTGTTTTCTGGTGAAATGTGGCCCACTGCGTTTGTTTTCTGGTGAAATGCTGCCCGCTGTGTTTGTTTTCTGGTGAAATGTGGCCCACTGCGTTTGTTTTCTGGTGAAATGCTGCCCGCTATGTTTGTTTTCTGGTGAAATGTGGCCCACTGCGTTTGTTTTCTGGTGAAATGTGGCCCACATTGCAAGATTTTCTGCTGAAATGTTGCACACATTGCGTTTATTTTCTGGTGTCTGGGGTAACTTGCTGCATTTATTATTAAGGGCTCATTCACACTACAGAACGTATGCACGAATGCGATTTCATGCATGCGCTGCCAACGCACAGTGATCGCACGGAATGAACGTTGTGGTGCGCTAAAGCGTGGACGTCGGCAGCTGTACCCATCGGGGAAACGTATGCGTTGTGCGTTAAAATGTTCACAGATGCGTTACAACGTAACGCATGGGAACGCACACCTGTAGTGTGAATGGTAACATGGAAGTCTATTGACTTTCATGTTACCATATGAATCTTACATTATGTGCGTTACGTCAAAACTGACAGCGCAGCAAATAGTGTGAATGAGCCCTTAATGGTCATAGTTGGCTATATTTGCTGCTTTGGTGGTTACGGCGGGTATAAATAGCATCATACAGTTTCTGCACAGCCATGATGCGAATCCTCGTTTCACCACATCATGGCGGAAACACTGCTTTCTTATGCCTCGCTGTTACATCATTACGTTAGCTCCGCCCATACAATATCATGGCCACGCCCATTTTTCAGTGCGGCGCATCCCCGCCCCCCATTGGCACTCGGAGGTAAATAAGTCGGTGTTAGGTCGCAGTTTGGGCACTCGGCCTCTGAAAGGTTAGCCATCACTGTTCTAGGAGGAGAATTCCACAAAGCTAAACAGCCTAAGCTAAGCATTACTTTGAGGGCAGGGCTACATACTATTATACAGCAATATATAGGTACTGGAAGTGTTTCTGATGCTGAAACCAGGAAAATTACTGTAAAAAGTAGGTATCCTGAATAATTTACTGCATTCTACTGTGCCTGTTTAAAGAGGCGCTGTCAGCCATACTATCTCAGAAAAAAAAAACACAAGTAGATAAATACTTTCTTTACTGTCATAACATATGTAATGCACTGTCCACATTTTGATTTTAGTATTTTTTCTATAGTAAAAAAAAAAGGAGAAAAGCCTTATTTCCATTTAACTCTATCTTGAAGCCAATCCTGACATTATTTCCTCCCTTACTCTGTCTTCTCCCAGTCTTCAGGCACTCTCACCCAGCTTTGCAGCAGAAAGTGCATTGTCTCAGCATAAGAAATATATGCCAATCAGAGAGGAACAGAGGTGTAGGAGGGAAAGAGGCTTCAGCCAATCAGGCTGCATTTGTTGTGTCTGAGGGGAAAGTAAAGAAGAAGAAAAGAAAACCCAGCATGCCCTGCAACTTCCTTTGTGTGGCAGATGTACAAAAAAAGAGTCAGGTAAACTGGGGAATGATCTTTTATGGACAAGAAAAGTAAAGTGATTTTTAACTTTTGGATTGTCTGGTTAGCATCTTTATTACTCTTTTACAAGATAAAAATAAAGAATTGCATTTTTGATTTTGACAGTTACGCTCTAAGGAACTATATCAAGCAAAAATACCCCCAGAGATACCTCTAGTTTATGCTGACAGCCTAGACTCCAGAACATATTTTCTTCAACAAAGATCATTCTATCATGCAGGTATTCTCCAATCATATGCTTTATCCTTATGTTATCTTTACATTTTGCACAGGATGTCACTGCCAGCAGGTAACAGACAGCAGTAACAAACTGCCAGAGGTAATAAGCTTTCCTCACTGTATTCAAACCATTGCAATCATTTTTTGCAATAGTCTTAGCTACAGATAAACTTAAAATGTAAATAGAAATGTCACATAATTAAGCATTCCTTAGCCAGAGTTAATTAGCATTTTTCGCAGGATGTTAAAGTGCAATGTTAAACTAGAAATTCTCAGTGAATAAGGCTGCGGACTTAACGACTAGTTTGCATTTGGCCAAAATTCATTAAAAACGCAAATGACTAAATCTCAGGATATTTAATTTAACCAAATCATTACACAAAGCCATGCATTTAAAGTGCAACTTCAGTGAAAATAGGGAGATAAACAATTGTATCTATCCTCCTACTAATTACTTTTAGATAGCCCACATTTTTATGTTATGTTAAAAAAAAACGTAAAAAAGAGGATTTATTGTTTTGTTTCAGCTTAACGAAACAGTCTGTCCCCAGAGTGCTAAAAAATATGAAGTACCGGTATTCAGTGGCATAACTACAATTCATGGGGCCCCCCAGAGAAACTTTGTTGAGGGCCTCCAATGTTCACACCCCTTCCCTTGCCTCCACATGGTGTCCTTCATGACCTTGGGGTCCATCTCACAAGAGTCATAAAACAAGTGTGGCCACCACGATCTTCACACCCGTAACAAGTGTAGCTGCAATAACTCCTGATCTGAAGTATAGTCCCTGTATCGGAGGAAGAGAAGGTTAGTATTTGGGCCCCTACAGCTCTAGGCCCCCTGCAATCACAGGGGCTGCTCCCCTCTAGTTATGCCCCCGGAACTATTGACCTTTTATCTATCCCCTGCTCTCAGAAGAAAATGTGGTCACTGTGGGGATACCATGGTCACCTGTGTGACAAGGAGAGACCAGGAGCCAAATGGTGCAGTATTGTGGGGTATTAGATGTTAGATTGTAGTATAAGAGTATTAATACTCACGAACGTGGGTTGCAGTCCCTGCAACCACCGTATATCGCCAACGGGAACGTCCCCGCTCAGTATTCCAGGTCCTACTGGTGCTGGATGGTCGCACTCCTGGTTGGTCCTTCTTTGCTGTAGATAACATCACACCCGGAAGGTGAACACCTCCAAAGGAGATGTAATGTATAGTACTGGGGGGAGGAGGCACCCAAAGATGGGTAATGTGATGAAACAAAAAATAATAATAAGGTGAAGGGCGGTGTCTTTACCACTCCAGATGGAAGAACCCAAACCACAGGGTTAATATAAAAAAATTAAATTATTTATTCAGCACGATTAAAAGGACTGGCGTCCATGCTTGTCACCATATTTTAAAGGCACTTGTATTGACCTGAAGAAGCGGGTTGAGACTCGTGTAACGCGTTGTCCTTTTAATTGTGCTGAATAAATAATTTGTTTTTTTTCACATTAACCCTGTGGTTTGGGTTCTTCTATCTGGAGTGGTAAAGACACCTCCCTCCACCTTATTATTATTTTTTGTTTCATCACATTACCTATCTTTGGGCGCCTCCACCCCCCAGTACTCTGATCTCAGAAGCCCAGCACTGTACTAGGAAAGTATTTTATGAATGTAATTCCTTATGAGCGAGGGACGATATAGTCTGACTGCATCCCGACTGGAGAAAAACTGTCAGTTGCATAGTTGAATATTGACCCTTATAGACAGAGAAAGAAGAAAAGCAATACAATGCATTTATTTGTCTTCTTGGTACTGTACAAACACATGTTTATTTGTGTGCTTGGTACTGTACATACACCTCTCATCATGTCACATAAGCTTCTCTTTAAAGAAAACCTGTAACGAAAAAAAAACAACCTCCTACCTGGGGGGTACTCACCTCGGGTGGGGGAAGCCTCCAGATCCTATTGAGGCTTACCCCTTCCTCCTCAGTCCCACGGCAGGGGGGAACAGTGGGGATTATAAATATTTACCTTCCCGGCTCCAGCGCAGACGCAGTATCGGCTCTCCGCTCGGAGACAGACGGAAATAGCAAGTCTCCTGCCCAGGCGCAAGTCTCCTGCTCCTGGGCAGTAGAGCGGACCCCGACAAAGATCGGCTATTTTCGCCTATCTTCATGCGGAGAGCCGCAACAGCGCCCCCGCTGGAGCCGGGAAAGGCAAATAAATCAGCGCTCATCAGCGCTTGTCAGGCTTGTCGAGGGAGGATTCCGTGGCACTTCGGGGGAGCCAGCGCTGGACTGCCTGCAGCTACAGGGGAGGCTACAGGGGAGGGAGAAGCCTCATTGGGACCCTGAGGCTTCCTCCTCCCGAGGTGAGTACCCCCCAGTGGAACTTTTTTGTTACAGGTTCTCTTTATACACTGTGATTTCTTGACGTTATTAGCCAAATTGCTACCCCACAACATATTGGCAATGAACACACTTTTTTGTATATTGCACATGTACATCTTTTTCAGTGAAGACATTAAAGTGGAACAAAATTCAAAACTTCCTCTATGCTCTAAAATATTAGCCACAGCATAATAACCCTTATAGAAAGAAGAAGAAAAAAAACATTTCTTCATTACAATTTCTGGAAATCCTTAAAAAAACCCTTAAGTTTTCACTTTTGCAAAAGGCACTGGAAGGATTAAGCCTCTGTGTATACTGTTTGGAGAGCTGCCTAGGCAGATCTCTCCTGCAGTCTATTCACAGTTGCTGATAAAAACTAAGTAGACATGTTGATCTGCCTATGCAAACACAGAGAAGTACATTGCTTGTGTGCTGTGAAAGAGTTCCATCCTGTAATTAATTTCCCCTTGAGAAAACTGTGCAATTTTACTGGACAGAAAGCTGTCCAGACTCCTCCCCTACTGTACATTTGTTGGATGGGTTTCTGGCATTGCTATTTTTTACACCTGTTTTGTTCTTTTTTACGCCTGTTTTGCACTGACTACTGGGTAAATGGTGTGCTATGGCCTGGACAAAATATGAGTGCCAGTTGTGGTGTGGTATGTGGTGGTAAACAGTTGATGCAAACTACTGCTGTTTTTGCTGTTAGTATCAATGAGTACTGCAAAAAAACAACTGATAGGAGGGCTAGAATTTGCTGCCAGTCATTGTGCAGAAATTGAAAGTATCAGTGCAAAGGCGTAGCTAAGGAGTTATGGGCCCCAGTGCAAGTTTTTATAACAATTGATGCAGCTCACCAAAACCTGCCAAGGACAACAACAGTGACAGAAGGGGATGGGGATCCGTTTGTTAATGATTAGTACTATTCAAAGCGTCTATATAATCGACTATTACCAGCACAGGACCAAAAGGGAGCTAATACACGAGGTAGAGGTTGGGCCCCGCGAGGCCCCTCTTGCCCAGGGGCCCTGTGTGGTTGCATCTTCTGCACCCCATATTTCTACCCCACTGTATCATTGGGTCCAATGTAGCTTATTATTCATACATACAGGCAGGGCTAATTTCTACTGGAGTGTTGCATTGTGTTGCATTAGAATATACACATTTCGCAACCCTAAAGAATATTCACGGTGGCATGCAATTCAAGGCATGCACAGAAACAACTGAACTGTGCATGGCAACGCACTGCATGTTCTGCATTGTAACAACAATCCTTTGGATCACTTTGCAACTGTTGAGATATGAACTGTGCTCATAGACCCTGAATTGCTCCACATTACAGTGCGCAAAGCAAAGTCCCTTACAATTCAATTTGTCAGTGTGAAAATACTGTAAGAGTTTGGCTTCTTTCACATTGACATGTTATGTTGCAATGTACACTGTTTTGCACGCCGTAACGCAGTGCATTTCAAAGTCTATGGGCAGTTCCTATTGCAGTAGTGGTGCTGCAATGCAAAGGATTCTGTTTTTCCAATGCAGAACATACAGTGGGCCTGATTCACAAAGCGGTGCTAACAGTTAGCACCCTGGTGAAAAGCCCTTTATCACGCCTAAACTCAGTTTAGGCATGATAAGTTTAGGTGTGATAAGTTTAGGTGTGATAAGTTTAGGCATGATAAGTTTAGGTGTGATAAGTTTAGGCATGATAAGTTTAAGCACCAACTGCGTTAGCACCGCAGTGCACAGCTGATCAAAAGTTTTGCGCTAGCAAAGTCTGGTGCACTCCGCATAGAGTTTAATGGCGCTGCTTTGCGTGCGGGACTTTGCACACTATCTACACTTATCTAAACTTATCACGCCTAAACTTATCACACCTAAACTTATCACACCTAAACTTATCATGCCTAAACTGGCTTTTCACCAGCATGGTGCAATGGTTATCACGCCTAAAGTCTTTTAGGCATGCTAACTGGGTTAGCACCGCTTTGTGAATCGAGCCCAGTGTGTTGCAAGGATTGCACACGTTGTTGCGCACAATGCAATCCTATGGCAAACGCAATACATGTTCATTTCTCTATGTTGATGTGGACTATGTTAGCCAATGAAGGGGCATGCTGAAGTAGTAGCACATGAGCTATTGTGCGACCTTAACCACTTGCCGACCGCACACTCATACCGTGCGGCGGGAAAGTGGTAAGTGGCGCATTGTGCGCAACAACGTGTGCAATCCTTGCAACACACTGGGCTCGATTCACAAAGCGGTGCTAACCCAGTTAGCATGCCTAAAAGACTTTAGGCGTGATAACCATTGCACCATGCTGGTGAAAAGCCAGTTTAGGCATGATAAGTTTAGGTGTGATAAGTTTAGGTGTGATAAGTTTAGGCGTGATAAGTTTAGATAAGTGTAGATAGCGTGCAAAGTCCCGCACGCAAAGCAGCTGATCGCGGCTCGCAGACTAAATGTAAACGCAGGAGATGTTTGTCTCCTTTGTTTACATTGTACGGCGCTGCAGTAGCAGCAGCGCCGTAAGGCAGATCGGCGATCCCCGGCCAATCAGCGGCCGGGGATCGCCGCCATGTGACAGTGGACAGCCTGTCACTGGCTGCACAGGACGGATAGCGTCCTGTGCAACCCAGATCACCAGAGGGGACAGGGAGGAGAGGGAGGGGGGGAATTTCACCGCGGAGGGGGGCTTTGAGGTGCCCCCCCCCCCCCGCAACACCCAGGCAGGCAGGAGAGATCAGACCCCCCCTGCACATCATCCCCATAGGGGGGAAAAAGGGGGGGCAATCTGATCCCTCTGCCTGCAACCTGATCTGTGCTGGGGGCTGCAGAGCCCACCCAGCACAGATCATAAAAAACAGTGCTGGTCCTTAAGGGGGGGGGGGGGGGGTAAAGGCTGGGTCATCAAGTGGTTAAAGTCGCTTTTTATTTTAATCCTCAGATTCTTCCTGTGTATCTAAGATCCCATGCCACTGCAAATATCTCCGGGAAGGATCACACTTGAGTGTGTGGGAACCGCAGAAGATTCCTCGCAAGCATTTTGCCACACAATCTTTGGGTGCGTTTTTACGTGTGCGTTTTTTAACAGTGATAATTGATTTCAATGAGAAAATGCATGCGTTGTGTAGAAAAGTAGTGTAGGTTGTATTTTTTCCTTTTTAAATGCTATGTAGAATCGGAGTTGCCTCCTGAAAACGCAGCAGCCCCATAGGCAATTTTTGCATGTGTTTTCGCATATGTTTTTGAACTTTGGCAAAAACGCTGCCGATTTCCAGTGTGACCCCCTGCCTCAGTGTTGCGTAATGGGGCATTATATGGGCACCTTATACGGCAATGCCCCAGTGTGAAACTAGCCTTCATGACCTGTTTTCCACTACTGTCGCCATGGTTGCAAGCAAGTACGTTTTTTGCTTACTGCAAATCCAATCCATGTTTATGGCAATTTTTATAACAGAATTTGAGCATCTAAACCAACCAGGGGCGTAAATACAAGAAAGCAGCCCCTGTAACTGCAGGGGGGCCCAGAGCTGTAAGGGGGCACAAACTACTATTTCACTCCCCTGATAAAGTAGTCTACCCTCCAGATCGGGTGTTTTTGTGGCTACACTTGTTATGGGTGTGCAGATTATGATGTCCACACTTGCTGTATACCCTTATAAGATGAGCCCCCAAGCTGTGAGGGTCACCAGTGGTAGGCAAGGGAAAGAGTCTGAATGGGGGGGGGGGGATCAAAGTTTTGCTGAGCGCCTCATGATTTGTAGTTACGCCCCTGATCAAAGTGCTACAACAGAATAGCCAAGCAGCTCGGGGTGACCCAAAATTACTAGGAAAGTATAGGGGACCAAAAAAGACTGAAAAGCCTTCCTACTTCTCCTACTTAAAAAGCAATGCTTAGTGTGGTTTGCCTTCTTAAAACAGAAGGTATTAGCGATCATTCAGATTTAAATGTGTAACTGTGGTTACCCACAATGCACCACTGCTGAATATGCAAATTATCTCTTTATTTCCCTGAAGCCAGGCTTACATCCAGAACTGCTAGTGTATAGCAAGTCTATAGCTTTCAATTTTACAGAACTACATCAACCCCACATGCCGACAGCCTGTTCAAACATCCTCCTCAGTGCATGGAAGGGATTGATATGGCTCTATGGAATAGAGCTTGTACCAGAACAACAGAATACCCAAGCAGCTCGGGATGACCCAAAACTACTAGGAAAGTATAGGGGACTTAAAGAGAATGAAAAGCTCTCCTACTAAAAAAAGCAATGCTAAGTGTGGTTTGCGATCTTAAATCAGAAGGAATTTGTGATCATTCAGATTTAGGAGTGTAACTGTGGTTACCCACAATGCACCACAGCTGAATTAGCAAATTATCTCTCGTTCACATTGTGTTTCGATCGCGTTAGCGTTCGTGTTGGACATTTTTTGAAGCAAATTTTTTTCCCTTCCTGGCAATTTCTGTTCGTTGGAGGTTTTTGGTAAGCGTTTTGTAAGCGTTTTTGCAGAGCGATTCCGTTTTTTCACTTCCTGACGTCAGTCAGGAAGTGAACTCTTTGACCCGGAAAAGAATAAATACAATGTATTTATTCTCAAAAACGCGAACGCAATCGCTGCACAAAGCGATTTTGTGAGCCTCTAAAATGGTCCATGCAGTGCTTCTATAAGCGGAAAGCAGATGGATCGCCCTAATATGAACTAGCGCATAGGATAGCATGGTGTAAGCGCTTTTAGTGCAATTTTGAAAAATCGCAGGCGCTTAAAAAAATCCAAAAACGCCTCCACTGTGAACGTTACAAAGAAGACATCTAAATTTTACAAAGGAGAAAAGATACAATGTACCAGGCATGAACGTGCACAAGGTAATCATTAAAACATCAGGAATCCAAACTGACACTTATTAAGCTGAGATGACTACTCCGGGGTCATGGAACTATAGATCGTGGGTTTTGGGGGGTGAGAAGGCCATTATTATCACTGACTTTATGCCATCTCAGGCAATTTGTGCCTGTGCTATTGATCGGTATTAATAAATACAAAGCAAATTCATTAAAAAGTAGATTAAAAAGGTACAATGTGCCATGTCATCTATTGCTGAGACCCGGGTCCCTCGGAAGGGTCTAATGAAAAAAGGAAGGAAGAGGGGGAGGGCGCTTCTTGGTATATGGAGACATCAATTATCTAATGAAGGTGAAATTTCCAGACAGCCTTTGGGAGAGTCTGGTGGTTGGGTTGACAATCATGTTACTTGCCAAAAGACTGACACCCCCTTTGATATACGGTGCCAATAAGATGCTGGTGTCTAGCTGCATATAATTACACAGACTTTGGATCAGAAACATGCAATTTGTTGACAAGTAAAATATATTTGGAGACACATTAGACCAAATGATGGCAAGAAACTGACTGATGGCAAAATGGAAAAATGAATAAGCAAGAACCTTCCTGCAAAATATTTTTCATATAAAGGAATCATTGTTTAGTGTGATAACTATGCAGTTCATTCCCCACTCCTGGGCTGTGAGTCTCTGTGCCCTGTCTATTGCATCAGGACTGACCTGTGCCTGACTTCTGACACTGTCAAAAATGGTGCTTTGGTCGGACTGGTGTGCTTAAAAATCTAACATTATGTTTAGTACATACATGAATGTTCTGTACCTCATAGGACTTATAAATCCTATTAGAATAGCTTGCCTTTCCTAATAACTGTCTGCAGGATGGTTACCAATGGTGTTGCTCCCACACAGACTGTATAGCAGCAGAACAGGGTAATCCCACCACACACCATGTAGACGGGTACAACAAGGTATCTCCACACACATACCATGTATAGGGGTACAACAAAGCAGCCCCTCTCCACACACCATGTAAAGGGGGAAACATACCGTGTATAGAGGTACAACAGGGCTGCCCCGCCACACACACCATATATAGGGGTACAGCAGGGTAGTCCCTACAAACCATATATAGTGGTGCAATAAGGAAGCCACCACACACAGCTCTATAGGGATAGGGTTACAACAGGGGAGCTCCCCCCCACACACACACACCATGTATAGGGGTACAACAAGGTGCCCTCCAGAAACATATATAGGGGTACAACAGGGTAACCACCACACAGACCAGGTATAGGGGTACAACAGGGAAGCCCCCCACACACCATCTATAGGGTAACAACAGTGCAGCCCATGCCCCCGAACACTTACACATACACCATGTATATAGGGGCAAACACAGACAGGGTAGCCCTCATTTAAACTATGTATAGCAACACAACAGGATAGCCCTCACCTTACAATGTATAAGGGCAGAAGACGAAGGACCCACCATGTATAGCGGCAAAAGAGGGGAGCCTAACCATGTATAGGGGCAGAAGAGGGGAGCCCCACCACGTATAGGGGCAGAAGAGGGGAGCCCCACCATGTATAGGGGCAGAAGAGGGGAGCCCCACCATGTATAAGGGCAGATGAGGGGAGTCCCACCATGTATAGGAGCAGAAGAGGGGACCCCACCATGTATAGGGGCAGAAGAGGGGACCTCACCATGTAGAGGGGCAGAAGACGGGAGCCCACCATGTATAAGGGCAGAAGAGGGGAGCCCCATCATGTATAAGGGAAGAAGATTAGTGCCCCCACCATGTATAAGGGCAGAAGAGGGGAGCCCCACCATGTATAAGGGCAGAAGATTAGTGCCCCCACCATGTATAAGGGCAGAAGATTAGTGCCCCCACCATGTATAAGGGCAGAAGATTAGTGCCCCCACCATGTATAAGGGCAGAAGAGGGGAGCCCCACCATGTATTGCAGAAGAGGGGACCCCACCATGTATAAGGGCAGAAGATTAGTGCCCCCACCATGTATAAGGGCAGAAGAGGGGAGCCTCACCATGTCAAAGGGCAGAAGATTAGTGCCCCCACCATGTATAAGGGCAGAAGAGGGGAGCCCCACCATGTATTGCAGAAGAGGGGACCCCACCATGCATAAGGGCAGAAGATTAGTGCCCCCACCATGTATAAGGGCAGAAGATTAGTGCCCCCACCATGTATAAGGGCAGAAGATTAGTGCCCCCACCATGTATAAGGGCAGAAGATTAGTGCCCCCACCATGTATAAGGGCAGAAGAGGGGAGCCCCACCATGTATTGCAGAAGAGGGGACCCCACCATGTATAAGGGCAGAAGATTAGTGCCCCCACCATGTATAAGGGCAGAAGAGGGGAGCCTCACCATGTCAAAGGGCAGAAGATTAGTGCCCCCACCATGTATAAGGGCAGAAGAGGGGAGCCCCACCATGTATTGCAGAAGAGGGGACCCCACCATGCATACGGGCAGAAGATTAGTGCCCTCACCATGTATAAGGGCAGAAGAGGGGACCCCACCATGTATAAGGGCAGAAGATTAGTGCCCCCACCATGTATAAGGACAGAAGAGGGGAGCCCCACCATGTATTGCAGAAGAGGGGACCACACCATGTATAGGGGCAGAAGAGGAGTGCCCCCACCATGTATAAGGGCAGAAGAGGGGACCCCACCATGTATAAGGGCAGAAGATTAGTGCCCCCACCATGTATAGGGGCAGAAGAGGGGAGCCCCATCATGTACAGGGGGCAGAAGAGGGGAGCCCCACCATGTACAGGGGCAGAAGAGGAGTGCCCCCACCATGTATAGGGGCAGAAGAGGGGAGCCCCACTATGTATAAGGGCAGAAGAGGGGACCCCACCATGTATAAGGGCAGAAGATTAGTGCCCCCACCATGTATAGGGGCAGAAGAGAGGAGCCTCACCATGTACAGGGGCAGAAGAGGGGAGCCCCACCATGTACAGGGGCAGAAGAGGGGAGCCCCACCATGTATAGGGACAGAAGAGGAGTGCCCCCACATGTATAGGGGCAGAAGAGGGGAGCCCCACTACGTATAAGGGCAGAAGAGGAGACCCCACCATGTATAGGGGCAGAAGAGGAGACCCCACCATGTATAGGGGCAGAAGAGAGGAGCCCCACCATGTATAAGGGCAGAAGAGGAGACCCCACCATGTATAAAGGCAGAAGAGGGGACCCCACCATGTATAGGGGCAGGAGAAGAGGAGACCCCACCATGTATAAGGGCAGAGGAGGAGACCCCACCATGTATAAGGGCAGAAGAGGAGACCCCACCATGTATAGGGGCAGGAGAAGAGGAGACCCCACCATGTATAGGGGCAGGAGAAGAGGAGACCCCACCATGTATAAGGGCAGAAGAGGGGACCCCACCATGCATAAGGGCAGAAGAGGAGACCCCACCATGTATAAAGGCAGAAGAGGGGACCCCACCACGTATAAGGGCAGAAGATTAGTGCCCCCAGCATGTATAAGGGCAGAAGAGGAGACCCCACCATGTATAGGGGCAGAAGAGGAGACCCCACCATGTATAGGG